>NW_026967726.1:0-191991 GCF_028390025.1 Pseudophryne corroboree
TCGCCTCTGACTGTCAATCGGTGCTGGGGGGGGGGGGGGTCAGCAACACTCCATTTCCAAGTCGGAGATGGAGCGGTGCGTGGGCAGGGCTTCAAAATGGGGTCGGCAACGGAGAAACAGGAGGCGTGGTCAGAGCGGTTGCATGACATCACATGCAGCAGCTGCGATCACAAAAATGGTGGCGGCTTCCTGCGCACACATACAGTCTGCACCAACAGGAGGCTAACCCATTTTTTATGATCACGCTGAATTGCACTGCGACTGCAATTTCAGCGTGGTCAAGAAGGGAGGCGGCATGCTGGGTGGCCCCAGCATGCGAACCAAAGGATTGCAAATTCTGTTACTTAGCAGAATTTGCAATCCTTACTGAATTAGGCCCATTGATTACAAAATGTATTTGTAAATATTTGAAGTTTTTCTTCAGGGACTAACACAAAAGATGCTTGGGGCTACTAACACATGGGTAAGCCACGTAAAGCTTCCCATGGGTCAGTGGCATCACAACGGGGTTGCGGCCCACACCCGAGTGTCACCCGCCAAGGGGGGTGACACCAAAGTGCCGGCTCCTCTTCAGTGACAGAATATGGGTGTTTTACTGTGACATTACGTGCAACACCCAGTTTCTGTCACTGTGCAGGAGCCAGCACCACTCACACACTAGTCCCCGGGTGCAGCACTCAACCCCCGGGATACCCGGAGAAACAAAATGGAGATTCAGGCCAACAGGCCACACCCCTACCTATGAGACCATGCCTCCATTTTACCATTGCGCTGCTTATCTGCGCGCACTGCATTACAATCTCCCTCGCTGCCTTTCTGGGTGTCACCAATGATAGTGACACCTTTGCCATGCTTGTAGCAGCTGGTCCTAAGATCTACGCCTCCAGCCCTGAGTGTTTGCCCTTGTGACTTGTTGATCATCATAGCGAAGCAGATTCTTACAAAAAACTGCAGGGGCTTAGATTGAAAAGAAAAACATTGACGAACCCATCATTTCAGCAACAGGGTCTGCCACACGGCTGACTGAAATGACTGGTTGGTTTGGACCCCCACCAAAAAAGAAGCAATCAATCTCTCCTTGCACAAACTGGCTCTACAGAGGCAAGATGTTCACCTCATCATCCTCCGATTCCTCACCCCTTTCACTGTGTACATCGCCCTCCTCACAGATTATTAATTCGTCCCCACTGGAATCCACCATCTCAGATCCCTGTGTACTTTCTGGAGGCAATTGCTGGTGAATGTCTCCACGGAGGAATTGATTATAATTCATTTTGATGATCATCATCTTCTCCACATTTTCTGGAAGTAACCTCGTACGCCGATTGCTGACAAGGTGAGCGGCTGCACTAAACACTCTTTTGGAGTACACACTGGAGGGAGGGCAACTTAGGTAGAATAAAGCCAGTTTGTGCAAGGGCCTCCAAATTGCCTCTTTTTCCTGCCAGTATACATACGGACTGTCTGACGTGCCTACCTGGATGCGGTCACTCATATAATCCTCCACCATTCTTTCAAAGGTGACAGAATCATATGCAGTGACAGTAGACGACATGTCAGTAATCGTTGCCAGGTCCTTCAGTCCGGACCAGATGTCAGCACTCACTCCAGACTGCCCTGCATCACCGCCAGCGGGTGGGCTCGGAATTCTTAGCCTTTTCCTCGCACCCCCAGTTGCGGGAGAATGTGAAGGAGGAGCTGTTGACGGGTCACGTTCCGCTTGACTTGACAATTTTCTCACCAGCAGGTCTTTGAACCTCTGCAGACTTGTGTCTGCAGGAAAGAGAGATACAATGTAGGTTTTAAATCTAGGATCGAGCACGGTGGCCAAAATTTATTGCTCTGATTTCAACAGATTGAATCCTGGTTAAGCGAATTAAGGGCTCCATCCACAAGTCCCACATGCCTAGCGGAATCGCTCTGTTTTAGCTCCTCCTTCAATGTCTCCAGCTTCTTCTGCAAAAGCCTGATGAGGGGAATGACCTGACTCAGGCTGGCAGTGTCTGAACTGACTTCACGTGTGGCAAGTTCAAAGGATTGCAGAACCTTGCACAACGTTGAAATCATTCTCCACTGCGCTTGAGTCAGGTGCATTCCCCCTCCTTTGCCTATATCGTGGGTAGATGTATAGGCTTGAATGGCCTTTTGCTGCTCCTCCATCCTCTGAAGCATATAGAGGGTTGAATTCCACCTCGTTACCACCTCTTGCTTCAGAGGATGGCAGGGCAGGTTCAGGAATGTTTGGTGGTGCTCCAGTCTTCGGCACGCGGTGGCTGAATGCAGAAAGTGGCCCGCAATTCTTCGGGCCACCGACAGCATCTCTTGCACGCCCCTGTCGTTTTTTAAATAATTCTGCACCACCAAATTCAATGTATGTGCAAAACATGGGACGTGCTGGAATTTGCCCAGATGTAATGCACGCACAATATTGGTGGCGTTGTCCGATGTCACAAATCCCCAGGAGAGTCAAATTGGGGTAAGCCATTCTGCGATGATGTTCCTCAGTTTCCGTAAGAGGTTGTCAGCTGTGTGCCTCTTATGGAAAGCGGTGATACAAAGCGTAGCCTGCCTAGGAACGAGTTGGCATTTGCGAGATGCTGCTACTGGTGCCGCCGCTGCTGTTCTTGCTGCGGGAGGCAATACATCTACCCAGTGGGCTGTCACAGTCATATAGTCCTGAGTCTGCCCTGCTCCACTTAACCACGGACATGTGGACTAGTGGACATTGGGTACAACTGCATTTTTTAGGACACTGGTGACTCTTTTTCTGAGGTCTGTGTACATTTTCGGTATCGCCTGCCTAGAGAAATGGAACCTAGATGGCATTTGGTACCGGGGACACAGTACCTCAATCAAGTCTCTAGTTGCCTCTGAATTAACGATGGATACCGGAACCACGTTTCTCACCACCCAGGCTGACAAGACCTGAGTTATCCGCTTTGCAGCAGGATGACTGCTGTGATATTTCATCTTCCTCGCAAAGGACTGTTGGACAGTCAATTGCCTACTGGAAGTAGTACAAGTGGTCTTCCGACTTCCCCTCTGGGATGACGATCGACTCCCAGCAGCAACAACAGCAGCGCCAGCAGCAGTAGGCGTTACACTCAAGGATGCATCGGAGGAATCCCAGGCAGGAGAGGACTCGTCAGACTTGCCAGTGACATGGCCTGCAGGACTATTGGCTCTCCTGTCTAAGGAGGAAATTGACACTGAGGGAGTTGGTGGTGTGGTTTGCAGGAGATTGGTTACAAGAGGAAGGGATTTAGTGGTCAGTGGACTGCTTCCGCTGTCATCCAAAGTTTTTGAACTTGTCACTGACTTATGATTAATGCGCTGCAGGTGACGTATAAGGGAGGATGTTCTGAGGTGGTTAACGTCCTTACCCCTACTTATTACAGCTTGACAAAGGCAACACACGGCTTGACACCTGTTGTCCGCATTTGTGTACAGGATGCATACCTTCATGTCCAAATTTATCCATCTCATCAGTCGTACGTCAGATTTGCGGTACAGGACTGTCATTGCCAATTTCAGACGTTGCTGTTTGGTCTCTCCACGGCCCAGAGAATTTTCACCAAGGTAATGGTGGAAATGATGGTTTTCCTGCGCAAGCAAGGTGTCACAATTATCCCGTACTTGAGCGATCTCATAAAAGCGAGATCAAGAGAGCAGTTGCTGAACAGCGTATCACTTTCACTGAAAGTGTTACAGCAACACGGCTGGATTTTCAATATCCCAAAGTCGCAGTTGGTTCCTACGACTCGTCTGTCTTTCTTGGGCATGATTCTGGACACAGACCAGAAGAGGGTTTATCTCCCGATAGAAAAGGCCCAGGAACTCATGACTCTTGTCAGGAACCTATTGAAACCAAAACTTGTGTCAGTGCATCACTGCACTCGAGTCCTGGGAAAGATGGTGGCATCATACAAAGCCATTCCATTCGGCAGGTTCCATGCGAATACTTTCCAATGGGACCTACTGGACAAGTGGTCTGGGTCACATTTACAGATGCATTGGTTGATCACCCTGTCCCCCAGGGTCAGGGTATCACTCCTGTGGTGGCTGCAGAGTGCTCACCTTCTCGAGTGACGCAGATTCGGCATTCAGTACTGGATCCTGGTGACCACAGATGCAAGCCTCCAAGGTTGGGGAGCAGTCACACAGGGAAGAAATTTCCAAGGGCTTTGGTCAAGTCAAGAGACTTGTCTTCACATCAACATCCTGAAACTAGGGGCCATATACAATGCCCTACGTCAAGCGGAGACCTTACTTTACGACCAACCGGTTCTGATCCAGTCAGACAACGTCACCGCAGTGGCTCATGTAAACCGTCAAGGCGGCACAAGGAGCAGAGTGGCGATGGCACAAGCTACCTTTGCATTTTTCTCCCAAACGAAGGACACTAGAATGAAAATTTTAAAGCCTCCTGTTAGTGCTTCATCTACACGGTATAGCCCTGAATTTTCCAATGCGTAGCTCTTTGCAAAAGAGAGATATTGGCAAGGAAAAGCTGTCTTGTACCTTTGCATTTTTCTCCCAAACGAAGGACACTAGAAAGAAAATTTTAAAGCCTCCTGTTAGGCCATCATCTACACGGCATAGCCCTGAATTTTCCAATGCGTAGCTCTTTGCAAAAGAGAGATATTGGCAAGGAAAAGCTGTCTTGTACCTTTGCATTTTTCTCCCAAACGAAGGAAACTAGAATGAAAATTTTAAAGCCCCCTGTTAGTGCTTCATCTACACGGCATAGCCCTGAATTTTCCAATGTGCAGCTCTTTGCAAAAGAGAGATATTGGCAAGGAAAAGCTGTCTTTCAACTCTTCCACAACTGAAAAACAGATAGTGTTCCCAAGCCTTCCATCCTGTAATATCTTCAGTCTCTCGTCAATGAAGAAAACAATCCCTCCAGCAGACTCTTCAACCACGATACAAGATCACAGCCAAAAGGGCGAGAAGCAACTACACTTGCGTTTAACCAAAATGGCAGTGCACCAAAACATAAGCTGACACAATCATGGAGAATGAGCCAGCATATATGCTCTTCTATCTATATTTTGCAAACCTGCTCTTGTCCCCTCCAGCTGCTCCATGTAGATTTGACGCCTGGCAAGGTGCATAACCCACTGACAAGCAGGCACACTCCTGCATGAGTTTTCACTCTCACTAGCAGGATGATACACATTCATTTGCATGTGCTCCACCTCTGACACACCGCCCACCCAACCACCCAGTCACCAGAGCCACCCACAAGCCAACTGGCTCCGTGATTTAATTTGCACAGTGCAGTCATCCAGGCAGCATGTCCTTCTCAATGGAATAATCTCTGGTTCCATGGAATCTTCCGCATTGGAATGCTGCGGAACAAAAAGGATTTAAACATTCAGCTTGCTAGCATTCAATGTACCTGCGGCTTGGCTCTAGCATATGGGTCTTCATCCTGTGGCCCTCCAGCTGCTGTGAAACTACACATCCCAGCATGCCCTGCCACAGTTTTGCTATTAAGGTATGCTAAAACTGAGGCAGGGCATGCTGGTATATGTAGTTCCACAGCAGCTGGAGGGTCGCAGGTTGAAGACCCATATTCTAGCATGCCTGTTCTATGATGCATGTTCCGTGATGTCACAATCAGCTTGGAATGGGGTGTCTAGCATGCATTTGCTGACAGCCACTTGAGGGAGACACACATCAGGAGATGCAGCATATCGGAGGTCTTCGATGCCTTTCCAGCAAATGCACACCACCAGCTGCTGGTCTGGACACAAAACAATACCCACAATTGAAGGCTCAAAATGCCCAACTACAGGATTAATGTAAGTAGTGAATTTTGGAATGAATTTAGAAGTAGGAAATTAAGTTAGTTCACAAGTACATTCAAATTCCGATCTAAAGTCTAGGTAGGCCTCACGTCCTGGCAGCCCCCAGCATTTAAAAATGCCTTGATTAGAGGTAGGGAATTAAATGTAGATAAGAAGTAGACACAAAATAACACTCCACAGAGCAATTATCAGGTGTCTTTATCAATTGTTGCATTTAAAAAATCAAGCAATTAGGGAACACAATGTTGCGACAATGTAACCCTATTTGCAAAATAGTACTAAATAAGTTTGTCGATGTAAGACATTTGCAAAGGCGCAAACAAAACACGCTGGAAAATGCAACTGAATCTGTTTTTGGAGGTTAGAATAGATGCAGGATCAAGTAGCTCAATGGGTAGGGTGTTTGATTAGAATTCAACAGGTTATAGATTTGAATCCTGGGTATGATAGTTTGAGGTGTTATTTAATAAAGTATGTTTATATATTAGTCACACATGGCTTACTTGTACAAATGGCATGTCACCAGTTAGTGCTGACTGCTGATATGCCATTTGCACAAACACGCCATGTGTGACTGTATATGCATTTAAGGAGGGCACCCCGGCAATACCACAAACCATTGAGTGTCAAGTATACTAGATATATCTTCATATCTCATGTGCTTTCTCTGAGACCAATCTTGTTATGCCCCTTCCCCACAAGGCATGCGCCTTTTGTCCATATTGCAAAAATGGGGAGGGGAGGGGGGGGGGGCATATAATTCTCTGTCACAGGGCACCAAAAAGTCTAGTTATGGCTCTGGTATGCATTATGTAATCTGGCAGACCATATCTCCAACACTGGCTGGTTGGAATAGAAATCCGGTTATCTATGTGAGCAAATGACCATCAACGATTTACTCTCAAACACTAGAAAATGGACAAACATGGTCCCCTAAACAAATTGGTTAAATTTTGGGTTTAACCAATTTGTGTAATGACCATTTTTGACCACTTTTCTAGTGTTTGGGAGCAAATGGTTAATTGACATTTGCTACTATACATTACCAGATTTTCATTCCATCCATCCAGACTGGATAGATAGCCTGACAGATAATTGTGTAGTGTACGCCCAGGATAACTGTCAGTTGTGCTTTCTTTTATGACGGCACATAAATGGGTGGGCAGATCCAGAGCAAGCACTGCCCACTCATGCATAGTTGTCAACTGATGTGAAGTTCCAGGGGGCAATCTCAGTTATAAAGAAAAGTATCTGGAAATTGTCCCTAGTTTAAAAAAAAAATTAAAAAAAAATTGATCAACTCCATTTATTTAGTATGATATCCCAGCAGTCAGAACAACATACTTTATTAAATAACACATCTCAAACTACCATACCCAGGATTCAAACCTATAACCTGTTGAATTCTAATCAAACACCCTACCTATTGAGCTATTTGATCCTGCATAAAAATTGTGAACATTATATGAAGCTATTGGTACTTTGCAAAAAAAAAAGTATCAGCATTACAACGCAGCAGATCCATGCAGTTTGCAGCCACACACTACATGTATCTGCTCAGCAACAATGCTGATTATTTCTTCACAAAGTACAAGGTGAGCTCCAAACAGAATTCTCTAGCTTAGAATTATACCTTTCTATGCCAAACCTAAAAGTCGGGCCCCCCACCCTGGGATCCCCCAGAGGGAGGCCTGCACCGTCATGCGGCAGGCTTGTCCGTTTTGGAAGCAGGCTGATGGGCAGCCCAGGCTTGCTTCAGTCTGGGCTTGGCAGGTCTGGAAGCATGAGCTTGCTTTGGGTATGCCTGACCTTGGGTACGCTTTACCTGAGGGATGAAAGGGCCAAGGGAAAGTACTTTTAGCCTTCTGCGTGGTAGGAGTCATACGAGGTAGGCAAGCTGTTTTAGCAGTAGCCAGATCAGCTACAATCTTATTGAGGTCTTCTCCAAAGAGAGTGTCTCCCTTGAAAGGAAGCACCTCCAGGGTTTTCTTGGAATCCATATCCACCGACCAGGATCTCAACCAGCTGTATAAAGTATTACCTTGGAACTGGCTCTCCACTCCCCATTATCTGGTTATCATGGCTTCCTCCTCCAGTGTCCAGACTCGCTTGCTGAAGCTCGGCCACTTCTTCCTAGCAGCAGGCTACTGGATCACTGGGCAGCAGAGGTGCTTGGGAGCCGGAAGGGGGCGGAGCAATCAGGCAGGCAGTTGCAGTGCTGCCCAGCTATCTGTGGTGTGAGAAGAAGCAGGGGCACCCCACCGCTGGCAGTGCTGCAGCTAGCGGTGGTGGCAGCGGCGAGGCTGCTGGGCTGGGTCTTGAAAAAGGTGGAAAGGAGGGTGTTACGGCATGGAATGTACAAACTGCGAGACCCTGCTGGTAGCGCCTTTGTCTATTTAGTAGGAAGGGCACGTAACAGCCGGGGGGCAATGGAGGAAGCCCCTTTAGGGCTGGAACCCCTTCAGGGCTGGAGCCCGGCGGCAACTGACTCCGTTGTCTCTGGCAGTTCTGCCCCTGGACTAGAGGAATGGTCAAGAACATGGCAACATTTAATGCCAAAAAATGCAAAATCATACACGTCTCAAAAATGCAAAGGCTAACTATAATATTAAGGGCATTATAATGGCAAGAGGAAAGCTATCTAAGTATTACTATTTCAGGTGAGCAATGTAACAAAGCAATAGGAAAGGCAAGTCAGATGCTTGTTTGCATAGGTTAAAGAACCAGTAGCAGAAAAAAGTAATACAGGTTGAGTATCCCATATGCAAATATTCCGAAATACGGAATATTCCGAAATACGGACTTTTTTGAGTGAGACTGAGATAGTGAAACCTTTGTTTTTTGATGGCTCAGTGTACACAAACTTTGTTTAATACTCAAAGTTATTATAAATATTGTATTAAATGAACTTCAGACTGTGTGTATAAGGTGTATATGACACATGAATGAATTCTGTGAATGTACACACACTTTGTTTAATGCACAAAGTTATAAAAAATATTGGCTAAAATGACCTTCAGGCTGTGTGTATAAGGTGTATATGAAACATAAATGCATTTTGTGCTTAGATTTAGGTCCCATCACCATAATATCTCGTTATGGTATGCAATTATTCCAAAATACAGAAAAATCCGATATCCAAAATTCCTCTGGTCCCAAGCATTTTGGATAAGGGATACTCAACCTGTAATGCCACTGTATAGGTCCTTGGTACAGCCACATTTAGAATCCTGTGTTCAGTTCCAGAAGCCATATCTCCAGAAGGCTGTAAATACATTAGGGCAACTAAAATTGTGCATGGCCTACATCACAAAACTTACCTGGAAATACTAAAAGATTATGTGTATAGTTTGGAGAAGGGAAGAGGGAACATACAGTAATAGAAACATTTAAATATATAGGGAGGAATGTAATAGGGTGTGAGAATCAGAAAGTGAGAGATTTTGTGTTTTTTCCTGTTGTTTTTTTTTTTTTTTCATTGTTTGTTTTTTAAAGTGGCAATCCTTTACATGGCAAAACCAGGTTGATATTTGCCATGTAAAGGATTGCCACCGTGGGCATGTGTAGAAGGGGCACTGCTACTGTTGGCATTATGTGTGTAAGCTGCACTGATATGGTGGTTATGTGTATAAAGGGCACTGCGACTGTGGGTATTATTATTATTATTATTATTATTATTACATGCGGTGTAATGACAATAAGATAGTGCTACTGTGTGGCGTATTTTGATTTGGGGTGCTATTGTGTGGCCATGCCCCTTCCTTGTGATACCACACCTTCTTTTTTTAAGGAGCGCACTGTCCCTTTATTAAGTATTGGAGAGAGGGCCCAAATTAATAGTTTGCAGGGAGGCGCCAAACACCCTAGCACTGGCCCTTTGGTAGGGGACAGGATTTGCTTCTGCTTGTGCACATCTGTTATGATTGCCAGCCAACAGCACTGGTTTTGCCTATAACACTAACTATAAATATTTTGAATTGGTCCTGGACCACCAATCCAAGGCACCCCTGCAAGTGTCCTGAGGCACCCCAGGGTGCAGTTTGAGAACCACTGGTCTAGTGAGTACCCAGGATAATTATTGTAGCTGGTCTGCGGGTAACAGCTCTCAGATCCACTTCTAGAAAAAATGCAGCAATGTAATTTGAGTGACAAACTGCAGAGATGAACCCTTTCTGTGACTGCTGCACAGGGATCACACAAACTCTATTCATAGGGCTGACTTCACTTAGGGGAGATGTTCTCACCCCGCAAAGAAGTGCGAGTATATACCGCACTTACGGTACCATTGGATTTACAGATATTTTCTTGCAATACACTATGGGGGTCATTCTGAGTTGATTGCTCGCTAGCAGTTTTTAGCAGCCATGCAAACGCATTGTCGCTGCCCACTGGAGAGTGTATATTCACTTTGGAGAAGTGCGAACACTTGAGCAGCAGAGCGCCTGCAAAATCGTTTCAAAATAAGACCAGCACTGTAGTTACACTTCGTGTGCGTTGATTCTAACAACCGAGGGACGGCTTTTGATGTCACACACCCATCCAGCGAATGCCCAGCCACGTCTGCATTTCTTCTGCCACGCCTGCATTTTTCCAAGCACTCCCTGAAAACGGTCAGTTGACACCCAGAAACGCCCTCTTTCTGTCAATCTCCTTGTGGCCTGTTCTGTGATTGGAATAATCGCTAGAACTAGTGCAAAACCACAATGGACTTTGTACCCGTACGATGCGCATGCACATTACGGAGCATGCGCATGCACAGATTAGCCATTTTTTTTCAACTGATTGCTACGCAGCGAACAACGGCAGCAAGCGATCAACTCGGAATGACCCCCTATATACATAGAAACATGGATTTTTACTGCAGGAATTATGGTTAGTTTAGGGGTATCGGTTAGGGTCAACAGAGGTGTAGCTAGGGGTCCAAGCGCCCCTGGCAAAGTAAGGGACTGGCGCCCCCCCTTTCGATAAAGCATTGCAGTCCATTGGCGGTTACCATGTTGGAGCCACAGCAACTGACCCCCTCCCCCACACGCTGCCCTACATCATCGGCTGGGATTCACTGTTGGTGTGAAGCCACTGGGAACATTCTGGTAGCATTAGCAGCAGGCTGTGTCATAGATAGGGAAGGCAGAAGGTTAACTAGCTAATAGCAGTCTGTTGGCAGCAGAGGCTGGGCGGGGGGCTGAGAATGAGCCAACGCTGATCAGTGTCCAGTCTGCTCAGACAAAAATATTTTGTGATCAGGGCTGGTTCTAGACCAAAGGAGCCAATAGCAAAAATTTCCTTTGGCACCCCCCCCCCCCCCCCCCCCACACACACACACACACACACACACACACACACACACACACACACACACACACACACACACACACACACACACCCCAAAAAAGAACATATCCCAGTTTAACATAACGCTATGTGGTGCAAGGTGTGGAGCTGGTCACTTGTATCAGACCTCTGACATTTGCCTTTTCACCCATATTGCATACTTTTTCTTGCAGGTTGTGTCTTAATTCAAGAAGTGTTCTAAGTACTTCAGCTTAGTATCTTTACTGACCCCTCTTTACCCCACACTACATAACTGACCCCTCTATACCCTACACTACATCACTGACCTTTCTATAACCATCACTGCATTACTGACCCCTCTATACAGTACACTGACCTCTATATACCTGCTAGTACATCCCTGATGCCTATATTCCCTAAGCTAAATCCCTGATGCCTCTATTCCCTACGCTACATCCCTGACGCCTCTATTCCCTATGCTACATCCCTGACGCCTCTATACCCTACGCTACATCCCTGATGCCTCTATTCCCTACGCTACATTCCTGATGCCTCTATAACCTACGCTACATCCCTGACGCCTCTATACCCTACGCTACATCCCTGACGCCTCTATACAGTACAATGCATTACTGATCCCTCTAGACCATACATCCTCATTACATCAGAGAGATAGTGAAACACTGGAAAAAATAAGGATAAAGTGGACTACAGAAACTGATGCTCTAAACAAAGGAGAGAGAGAGAAAAGCACAAGGGAAAGTGGGCAATCGGAACACCATAGAGAGAGGAGAGATAGAAATGCCTGAAAAAGTAAAGGGGGTTGGGTATGGCATCCGGCGCTCGGGATTCCAGCAGTCACATGATACCTAATCCTAATCCTAACCCTCTGGGGGGGTGGCGGATAGGGCTAACCCTCAGGGGGTGGCAGCTAGGACTAACCCCCCCCCCCTCCTAGTGCCTTCCCTAACACCCGCTCCCCCGGTCCTAACCCTCCCTCCAATACTCGCCTTCGGGATGTTGGCTGTCTGTGTGCCGGCACCAGTCTCCCAAGTGGTGTCAGGATTCCAACATCTGTCAAATGACCGCCGGTATACCGTCTGCCGGGATGGTAAATGTATCCTGAGGACAGGTAGTGAGTGTGGAGGGATAGGTGGTTCAGTAAAATGTAACAGCTCAAACTGCGATCATTCACTGATAAATTGATTTATAGCTCTCCCTTTTTAACCATTGCAGTCATAAAAGCAATGTTTTTTAAACTTTTAAATAAAGCTTGTTAGCATCCCCAGCACACTGTATATGCTGGGAGATGTAGTTCTCAATATGAAAACATTTAATTACTGTATGAACTCTAATTCCCCAACTGAAACCTCTCACAAACACACACTCCTAAATCTAGTACACACACACACACACACACACACACACACACACACACACACACACACACACACACACACACACACACACACACACACATTTCCCCAGTACTGACAACTCTCATCACTTCCACACACTGACAACTCCCTCCTGCTCCTCTCCCCACTGACACTGACAGCTCCCTCACAGTCACACACATCCTCCACCCCCCCACCCCCCCCACACACACACTGATAGCACACATGCACAAATCCCCCCTTCCTCGACACTAACTGTCACGGACTGCTTGGGCAGCAGGGGGCAGGCTCTGACTTGAAGTGCTGAAATTCAACAGCTCTCTCGAACTTGCAAGGCATGGCTGTGCAGCTGTCTCCAGCCATCTCCTTGCCCACTGTGTAATTTGTGGCGTTCTCTGATGTTCCCCGCTCTGCCTCTACAACCGGCACATAATGTACAGCAGTGGTGACTCCTGAGTATGGGCCTGGAGAACTCCGCCTACCGGGGGGTAGGGATTAATAATTTCAAAGGGGCAGAGCTAGGAGTGAAGCAGTGGACAGCAGTTGAGGGGCGTTTCAAACTGTAACAGGGTTGGGACAATTTCAGTATCCTTCCCTCACCGTCTAATTGGTCAGTCCCACGCTGATTGCCATAGCGCCCTTTTCGAGACTGCAGAACTCTATCCCTTAGCCACGGTTGGCACAGCTGGATGGTGCCCCTGGCAAGTGCCATCCTGGCCAAGGGGTAGATACGCCCCTGAGGGTCAGGGCCAGCAACAGAAATCTTGGGGCCCAGTACACTGATATCTCTGGGGCCCCCTCAACCCCCCCTTAACTTGGCAGAGGGATCTTTAAAAAAAAATGGAGCCTTTGACTCGGACCGTCAGTGAGGCCGGCAGGTGGTTTTCATACTGGGCTATCCAGCTCTTCGGTGACGGTGGCAGGGACATTCAGAAAAGGGCCAGCACAGCAACATGCATAATAATGGCAATACAGTATGGACCACAGGGACTGGACAAAGTGATGGGGTAAAAGGAGGGGGGAGGGTTTAGTTGGCCTGTTAATTGTTTTCCTGCTTAAATTGAGCAGTTGGTGGATACACTTTAAAAAGCAATATTGGCACTGTGGCCCCATTATTTCTGTTCTTAATACTTGGAGCCCTGAACAAGTGTCCCCTTTGTCCCCCCTGTCACCGGGCCTGTTCAGGCGTTACCTATGGAGAAGCTGCGACATGACATCCTAGGACACGATACTGCACCATGCATCACCATTATATTTCAGTGTGCCTTGTCAATATTTAAATCTTGTTCTGTGTGACGTGAGTTGTAAATGGTTGAAAATCTCTGTGCTACAGTATCGTCACCATGTAGTTATAACAACACCGCAAAACCACCAAAAGACGTGTTTTGGTAGAGGGACTGCTGGAGGGGCCCATTGGGGCCCCCAGTTTGCTACCCCACCCCAGTATACCTGTGCTGTAGCCAGTGGAAGGGGCACTATCTTCCCGGTGATCTCTTCGGGAAGATGGTGCCGCACATAGAAAGCAAAGACTCTGGCTGCACTCTCCTGCCCTCGCTCTAAGCAAGGTGATCGGGCCACAAAAGGACCCCTGTCGGACCCCTGCCGGACCCCGGCCTGTGGGCCACAAAAGGATGCATTGGGGGCGGCATGCGGCCCATGGGTTTGACACCCCTGCCCTAGAGTATCAAAATTTGTTTCACGCCACCCCTAGGCCAAAGTTTTTTTTATTGAGAAATTCAGAAAAAAATATAAAATTAAGTAAATTGTGTTTATAGCATGTCATCCTCAGGTTCAGTTATGTTGTGAGGGAATGGTTTTGCCAATTTAATAAAGTATAAATAATTTTAATTGGTCCTGGACCACCAAACTATGCTACTAGTGCAAGAACCCCAGTTTGGAAACTACTGCCATAAAATAAACCTTTTTTGTTTTTTTTAAACTACATGTAATACACCTTAGAGCTCAGTTCCTAAAAGGTTTTAAACCCTTGCATACAGTAAACTACACATATTTAAAAATCCTACACCGGGCACAAGTGCTCACGGGCCAATTTCATGGCAGTCTCGGATAGGAGGGCATTGTGGATTCACCAAGGGAATGCTGATGCTGACTCCAAGAAGAAAGGGAGTCTCTTCCCTATGAAGGTGAAGCCTTGTTTGGCGACGGCCTAGTTCATTTGATCTCGGCAGCTCCCGCAGGTAAGTCATCCTTCTTGCCCTATGTTCCCTCTCAACGGATGAAGACGCATCATTATCTGACGCAGTCATTTCGGCCCAATAGATATGCAAGAAGTTAAGATTCCCCTTTCTTTGCAGGTAGAGGAAGGAAAAGAGGGAAGAGGTCTGTAGCCTCTTCAAGATCGCAGGAGCAGAGATCGTCCTCTGCTTCTGCCAAATCCACTGCATGACGCTGGGGCTCTCTTGCAGGAGCCCGCACCAGTGGGGGGCACGTCTAAAACTCTTCAGTCAGTTCTGGATTCATTCGGACCTGGACTCGTGGGTTTTACAAATAGTGTCCCAAGGGTACAAACTGGGGTTTCAAGACGTTCCCCCTCACCGATTGTTCAAATCAGCCTTAGTCAGCAGGGAGAAGGTTTTTATTCAAGCCTCTTCGTGGTCCCGAAGCCGGACGGCTCAGTCAGACCAATCTTAAATCTGAAATCCCTTAATTTCTACCTAAAGAAATTCAATTTCAAGATGGAATCTCTCAGGGTAGTGATCTCCAGTCCGGGGGATAAAGGAGATTTCATGGTTTTGGTAGACATAAAGGATGCCTACTTATATGTTCCCATTTAGCCACTGCATCAAGCTACCTGAGGTTTGCAATTCAGGATTGTCATTACCAATTTCAGACGTTGCCGTTTGGTCTGTCCACGGCTCCGAGGATTTTCACCAGGGTGATGGCGGAAATGATGGTTCTCCTTCGCAAGCAAGGAGTCACAATTATCCCGTACTTGGATGATCTCCTGATTAAGGCGAGATCCAGGGACCAGTTAGTGCAAAACATCTACTCTCCCTGACAGTTCTTCAACAACATGGTTGGCTCCTAAATTTGCCAAAATCGCAGTTGGTCCCAATGACGCGGTTGTTGTTTTTGGGAGTGATACTGGACACAGAAGAGGTTTTCTTCTAGTGGAAAGGCTCTGGAGATCCAGAGTCTGGTCAAACAAATTCTGAAACCAGCAAGAGTGTTAATCCATCAATGCATTCAGTTGCTGGGGAAGATGGTTGCGGCCTACGAGCCCATTCAGTTTGGCAGGTTCCATGCCAGAGTGTTCCAGTGAGACCTGTTGGACAAGTGGTCCGGATCCCTCCTACACATGCACCGGAGGATAATCCTGTCTTCCAAGACCAGAATCTCACTCCATTGGTGGCTGCACAGTTCTCACCACCTAGAGGGGCGATGGTTCGGGATCCAGGACGGGATCCTAGGGACCACGGATGCAACCCTCCGAGGCTGGAGAGCAGTCACACAGGGGGAAAACATCCAAGGAAGATGGTCAAGTCTTCCTTGGATGTTTTCATCTCCACATAAATGTTCTGGAGTTAAGGGCCATTTAATAACTGCAGACACAGTACGCACTGGGACGGGTGCCCATCATCCTCTACGGACTAAGAGAAAAGGATTTACCGGTAGGTATTAAAATCCTATTTTCTCTAACGTCCTAGAGAATGCTGTGGACTCCGTAAGGACCATGGGGATAGACGGGCTCCGCAGGAGACATGGGCACTTTAAGAAAGACTTTAGTTCTGGGTGTGCACTGGCTCCTCCCTCTATGCCCCTCCTCCAGAACTCAGTTTGATACTGTACCCAGTGGAGACTGGGTGCTTTTCAGGAGCTCTCCTGAGCTTTCTGACAGAAAGTATTTTGTTAGGTTTTTAATTTTCAGGGAGCACTGCTGGCAACAGACTCCCTCATCGAGGAACTGAGGGGAGAGAAGCAGCCCTACTCTCTGAGTTGCAAGGTCCTGCTTCTTAGGCTACTGGACACCATTAGCTCCAGTGGGATTGGTACGCAGGATCTCACCCTCGCCGTCCGTCCCAGAGCCGCGCCGCCGCCCCCCTCGCAGAGCCGGAAGATAGAAGCCGGGTGAGTATGAGAAGAAAAGAAGACTTCAGAGGCGGCAGAAGACTTCATGATCTTCACTGAGGTAACGCATAGCACTGCAGCTGTGCGCCTTTGCTCCCATACACCTCACATACTCCGGTCACTGTAAGGGTGCAGGGCGCAGGGGGGGCGCCCTGGGCAGCAATATAAACCTCTTTCGCAAAAATATAACATATATACAGCTGGGCACTTTATATATGTATAAGCCCCCACCAATTTTACAGTTTAAGCGGGACAGAAGCCCGCCTCCGAGGGGGCGGGGCTTCTCCCTCAGCACTCACCAGCGCCATTTTTTCTCCACAGCACAGCTGAGAGGAAGCTCCCCGGACTCTACCCTGCTTATACCACGTTAGACAAGAGGGTTGAAAAGAGGGGTGGGGGGGGCACATAATTCGCAAATTACATACAGCAGCACTACTGGGCAAACATTAAGTTACTGTTTTATTCCTGGGTTATATAGCGCTGGGGGGTGTGCTGGCATACTCTCTCTCTGTCTCTCCAAAGGGCCTTGTGGGGAAACTGTCTTCAGAAAAAGCATTCCCTGTGTGTGTAGTGTGTCGGTACACGTGTGTCGACATGTCTGAGGAAGAAGGCTATATTAGAGAGGAGCGGGAGCAAATGAATGTGGTGTCTCCGCCGACAGCTGATTGGATGGATATGTGGAATGTTTTAAATGCTAGTGTAAACTCATTGCACAAAAGATTAGACAAGGCAGAAGCTTTGGGACAGTCAGGGTTTCAACCCATGCCTGATCCTATGTTGCAGGGACTGTCAGGGTCTCATAAGCGCCCACTATCCCAGATTGTTGACACAGATACCGACACGGATTCTGACTCCAGTGTCGATTACGATGATGCAAAGTTACAGCCAAAATTGGCAAAATCCATTCGATTTATGATTATGGCAATAAAAGATGTTTTGCACATCACAGAGGAACCCCCTGTCGCTGACAAGAGGGTACATATGTACAAGGGAAAGAAGCCTGAGGTAACCTTTCCCCCCTCACACGAGCTGAACGAGTTATGTGAAAAAGCTTGGGAGTCTCCAGATAAAAGACTGCAGATTTCCAAAAGGATTCTTATGGCGTATCCTTTCCCATCAACGGATAGGTTACGATGGGAATGCTCCCCTAGGGTGGACAAAGCATTAACACGCTTATCCAAGAAGGTAGCCCTCCCGTCCCAGGATACGGCTACCTTCAAAGAGTGTGCTGACCGCAAACAGGAGATTACCCTGAAGTCCATTTATACACATTCAGGTACCTTACTCAGACCGGCAATTGCGTCGGCCTGGGTGTGTAGTGCTGTAGCGGCATGGACAAATACCTTATCTGAGGGGATGGATAGCCTAGACAAGGATACTATTTTATTGACCCTGGGGCATATAAGAGATGCTGTCCTATATATGTGTGTATGCAAACTACAGGTGGTGCTGCAGGGCCCACACCCTTTTACTTGTCTTGTAGAGCAGCTCTGAAGCTGTTACAGTGCCCAGCTGCTGCAAGAAATCAGCTTGAATGCTTCAGGGGCTTGGGCATGGCCAACATGAGCCCCACACCGAAAGAGGGTGGGGGTGTTTAATGCAAACTTGGGGTTATACAAGCGCCGCAAAAGGCCGCCATGTCCTGCATGCCCCTTTTCTCTTTTCATATACAGATGAGGGTTCCAGCCAACTTTGGCCCACTGCTTGGATGACATCACCGTATGCAAATCCGTCTGCTGCAGACCTTCCCCCAGGAATGCTTGCAATAGTTGTTGCATATGGTTTAATGTCTGAGGGTGCTTCAGTATTAGGCAGCCTTCCGCCCTCCCATGTTCATCTGAAAAGATGTGGTCTCCCTGCAGTTGTTGTCCCCAGACGAGAGTTCCCTTGTGCTTCCTCAGTTAAATCTCCTTAACTTGACGGGGGTGTGCCCGAGCAGCCGCCCTCCCCAGCCCTATCCCAACACATACTTATCTTGCATATGAGATCTCTTGATCATGAAGATAGTTCTCACAGGTTGAGGTTCATCCTGGCCCCGCTCCCCGCTGGAGAGCGCTGATGGGGACAGCAGCGGGGCTTCAGCAGAAGGGTGAGTATGTGTGGCCAGAGACCTCCCTTCCCATGTGCAGGCCTGCAGAGTCTGCCACGCAGGATTGGGCATGTGGCACTCTCCCTCCCAGGGGCTCTTCCAGATGTAGCTCCTCAGCAGTATTTTTCCCGGGCTGCGCGGCGCTCTCCCCGACTGGCATCCGCCCTGGAACACTGCCTTCCTCAACGCAACATCAGCAGGGGGCCCTGGCCTCATCAACATCCCAGGTCTTTCTCATGTATGTATCATGTATGTGTGTGTGATATATGTATGAATCATATATGTTTGTGATATATATATATATATATGTATGTATCTATCTATCTATCGTATGTGTGTGTATATATATGTATCTATCATGTATGTATGTATGTATCTATCTTGTATGTATGTGTTCTATCTATCTATCTATCTATCTATCTATCTATCTATCTATCGTGTGTGTGATATATGTATGTATCTATCATGTATGTGTTATATGTATGTATCACACCTTCCTCTATACATATACATACATACATACATACATACATACATACATACACACACCTATATCTGTACGTACACTGACATACACACACCAACATCTATAGATAAACACGCTGACCCCTAAACGTACACCAACGTACCCACACCTGCATCTATACCTACACATGCTGACACGTGGACGTACACCGGCTTACCCACATGTGAATCTATACATACATGTGCTGACACCTGGACATACACTGATGTACCCACACCTAACATCTATACATATACATGCTAACACCTGGACGTATACAGACGTACCCACATTTGCATCCATGCATATATAGATGTAGGTGTGTGTACGTCAGTGTACGTCCAGGTGTCAACGCGTATATGTATAGATGCAGGTGTGGGTACGTCTGTGTATGTCCAGGTGTCAGAATGTGTATGTATAGATGCAGGTGTGGGAACGTCAGTGTAGGTTCAGGTGTCAGCGCGTGTATGTATAGATGCAGGTGCTTGTATGTCCAGATGTCAGTGCATGTATGTATAGATGCAAGTGTGGGTACGTCGGTGTATGTCCATTTGTCAGCGCGTGTATATATAGATGCAGGTGCTTGTATGTTGGTGTATGTCCAGGTGTCAGCATGTGTATGTATAGATGCAGGTGTGGGAATGTTGGTGTATGTCCAGGTGTCAGGGCGTGTATGTATGGATATTAGGTGTGGGTACATCAGTGTATGTCCAGGTGTTAGCGCATGTATGTATAGATGTATATATACACACACATACGATAGATAGATAGATAGATAGATAGATAGATAGATAGATAGATAGATAGATAGATAGATACATATTATAAGGGCACGGCCAGGTGTTAGCGCATGTATGTATAGATGCAGGATAATAATCACACAGCGTGCCCCCCACCAACCACAAACCTCCCCCACCCCCCTGTATGACATAAACACCGCTAATTCCACTTACACACAATAATTTCAGTTTGCGACCAGGAGCCGGCAATGTATGTGCACCCAAATGAAGCCACTGTACATGCCCTGCAGGCTGCTATGTACTGCAACAGGTGCAACAAATGTAAATGCCCTATCTTTAAAATGGGGCATATTTTACTAAATTAAAAAAACCTGTAACTTTCTGTAAAACCTTAACCCCAAAAGGCACTACACTAACATCGGGGTGTAGAGTTGGATCTTGATCCAAGGCACCAACAGGCTAAAGCTTTGACTGTTCCCAGGATGCCTTGCACCGCCTCCTCTACAACCCTGCCCAGTGGCGTAACTAGACCTTTGTGGGCCCCATAGCAAAATTCTGAATGGGCCCACCAGCACTCAACAAGAATGAGTGGCGTTTGGGGTCAGAAAAGTAGAGGGGAAGGGGTCTGACAGAGTAGGGGGCAGGACATGAATGAATAGAAATAGAATACTGAGAAACTGAGGTGTCCATTATATAAAGAAATACAGTATGTGTGTCTGTGTGTATATCACACACACACACATATAAGGGAAATTCAAATGCCCTCAATTATTGCGCCCATTACACTCTGGTTTAGGTGCACAAAGCACCTAAACCTGAATAAAGTAATGGGCGCGATCATGAAAAGACACCGTTTGGTTGCCCAAATGGGTCTCTTTGCACACATTTCAGCTTGTTTCCCCTGGGGGTAGCGAGCTGAAATAAACATGTCGCACCCGTTGGCAGCAACATTAGAATAGCTGCTGACGGGCACGATTGAGGGAGGAAAGGGACATTTGAATCCAGCCCATAGATGCAATGTGAATATGTAATTTGTACCTTCCTATCTTAAAATGTATAAAGTAGTGTTTACACTAGAGGTCTTTCCGAACCCCCTAATCCTAACATTGTAATTTGCTTTAGGGCGCACCTCCAATTAGTCTAGTGTTTCGTATTTTCACATTAAATACTTTCTTGCATTGGTTGGTTAAAGATTAGATCGTATATTTTTCTAGATATAGCTGTGCATAGTCTACAAGGCTACATGCTTCTCCCCTAACTAGAGATGTGCAGCGGGCATTTTTCGTGTTTCATGTTTTGGTTTTGGTTTCGGATCCGCAGTTGTGTTTTGGATACGGACGCGTTTTGGCAAAACCACCCTTTCGGGTTTTGTATTCGGGTGATTTTTTTTTAAAACCTCAAACAGCTAAAATCATAGAATTTGGGGGTAATTTTGATCCTATAGTATTAAGCTCAATAACCATAATTTCTACTCCTTTCCAGTCTATTCTGAACACCTCACACCTCCCAATATTATTTTTAGTCCTAAAATTTGCACCAAGGTCCCTGGATGACTAAGCTAAGCGACCCAAGTGGGCAGCACAAACACCTGGCCCATCTAGGAGTGGCACTGCAGTGTCAGACAGGATGGCACTTAAAAAAATAGCCCCAAACAGCACATGATGCAAAGATAAATAAAAAAAGAGGCGCAAGATGAAATTGTAGTGTGTCTCTCCTGCTCAGTGTCAGTTCTCAGTAGTATCCTCATCAGTGCTCAGTATCACTGCTCATTGTCTTGTGCTGCAATGTGGTGCTCAGTATACTAGAGTACATTACTAATAGTCCAGTGCTGCATCTTGCTGCTCAGTGTCAGTTCTAGTATCCTCATCAGTGCTCAGTATCACTGCTCACTGTCTTGTGCTGCATTGTGGTGCTCAGTATACTACAGAACATTACTAATAGTCCAGTGCTGCATCTGGCTGCTCAGTGTCAGTTCTAGTAATCTCATCAGTGCTCCGTATCACTGCTCATTGTCTTGTGGTGCTCAGTATACTACAGTACATTACTAATACTCCAGTGTCTTGTGCCGCATATGGCTGCTGTAGGGTGCTGTGGTAGTGTCCTGTCACTGTGCATATGTCATCATTCCAGTCACAGTGATATCTGGTATCTATCTAGTGGTATCTAATTCCAGACATTACCACCGTCTAATTCCAGATATATTACTGGCATATAATTCCACACATTAAAAAATGGAGAACAAAAAGGTGGAGAGTAAAATAGGGAAAGATCAAGATCCACTTCCACCTAGTGCTGAAGCTGCTGCCACTAGTCAAGGCAGAGACAATTCAATGCCATCAACATTATGTAATGATTATACGATACATTATATATCATATCATTGTATGGTTGTAAAATACAACTTAAAAACTTTAATGAATAAATACATAAAGTAGCTTTTATGTAACCTTTTTAAACCTATTAGCATAGACCGAATCTCATCGTGTGTATAGGCCTTTAGTTCAACAACAGCATGGGACCAGTTAGTGTGTTTTGACTAGAGATGAGCGGGTTCGGTTTCTCTGAATCCGAACCCGCCAGAACTTCATGTTTTTTTTCACGGGTCCGAGCGACTCGGATCTTCCCGCCTTGCTCGGTTAACCCGAGCGCGCCCGAACGTCATCATGACGCTGTCGGATTCTCGCGAGGCTCGGATTCTATCGCGAGACTCGGATTCTATATAAGGAGCCGCGCGTCGCCGCCATTTTCACACGTGCATTGAGATTGATAGGGAGAGGACGTGGCTGGCGTCCTCTCCGTTTAGAATTAGAATAGATTAGAGAGACACTTGATTTACTAATTTTGGGGAGCATTAGGAGTACTCAGTAGTGTACAGTGCAGAGTTTTGCTGATAGTGACCAGTGACCACCACTTTTATTTATAATCCGTTCTCTGCCTGAAAAAAGCGATACACAGCACACAGTGACTCAGTCACATACCATATCTGTGTGCACTGCTCAGGCTCAGGCCAGTGTGCTGCATCATCTATTATCTATATATAATATTATATATATCTGTCTGACTGCTCAGCTCACACAGCTTATAATTGTGGGGGAGACTGGGGAGCACTACTGCAGTGCCAGTTATAGGTTATAGCAGGAGCCAGGAGTACATAATATAATCCGTTCTCTGCCTGAAAAAAGCGATACACAGCACACAGTGACTCAGTCACATACCATATCTGTGTGCACTGCTCAGGCTCAGGCCAGTGTGCTGCATCATCTATTATCTATATATAATATTATATATATCTGTCTGACTGCTCAGCTCACACAGCTTATAATTGTGGGGGAGACTGGGGAGCACTACTGCAGTGCCAGTTATAGGTTATAGCAGGAGCCAGGAGTACATAATATATTATATAGTGAGTGACCACCAGACACACAGTGCAGTTTATTTAATATATCCGTTCTCTGCCTGAAAAAAGCGATACACACAGTGACTCAGTCAGTCACATACCATATCTGTGTGCACTGCTCAGGCTCAGGCCAGTGTGCTGCATCATCTATATATATTATATATCTGTCTGACTGCTCAGCTCACACAGCTTATAATTGTGGGGGAGACTGGGGAGCACTACTGCAGTGCCAGTTATAGGTTATAGCAGGAGCCAGGAGTACATAATATTATATTAAAATTAAACAGTGCACACTTTTGCTGCAGGAGTGCCACTGCCAGTGTGACTAGTGACCAGTGACCTGACCACCAGTATATAATATTAGTAGTATACTATCTCTTTATCAACCAGTCTATATTAGCAGCAGACACAGTACAGTGCGGTAGTTCACGGCTGTGGCTACCTCTGTGTCGGCACTCGGCAGCCCGTCCATAATTGTATATACCACCTAACCGTGGTTTTTTTTTCTTTCTTTATACATACATACTAGTTACGAGTATACTATCTCTTTATCAACCAGTCTATATATTAGCAGCAGACACAGTACAGTGCGGTAGTTCACGGCTGTGGCTACCTCTGTGTCGGCACTCGGCAGCCCGTCCATAATTGTATATACCACCTAACCGTGGTTTTTTTTTCTTTCTTTATACATACATACTAGTTACGAGTATACTATCTCTTTATCAACCAGTCTATATATTAGCAGCAGACACAGTACAGTGCGGTAGTTCACGGCTGTGGCTACCTCTGTGTCGGCACTCGGCAGCCCGTCCATAATTGTATATACCACCTAACCGTGGTTTTTTTTTCTTTCTTTATACATACATACTAGTTACGAGTATACTATCTCTTTATCAACCAGTCTATATATTAGCAGCAGACACAGTACAGTGCGGTAGTTCACGGCTGTGGCTACCTCTGTGTCGGCACTCGGCAGCCCGTCCATAATTGTATACTAGTATCCAATCCATCCATCTCCATTGTTTACCTGAGGTGCCTTTTAGTTGTGCCTATTAAAATATGGAGAACAAAAATGTTGAGGTTCCAAAATTAGGGAAAGATCAAGATCCACTTCCACCTCGTGCTGAAGCTGCTGCCACTAGTCATGGCCGAGACGATGAAATGCCAGCAATGTCGTCTGCCAAGGCCGATGCCCAATGGCATAGTACAGAGCATGTCAAAACCAAAACACCAAATATCAGTAAAAAAAGGACTCCAAAACCTAAAATAAAATTGTCGGAGGAGAAGCGTAAACTTGCCAATATGCCATTTACCACACGGAGTGGCAAGGAACGGCTGAGGCCCTGGCCTATGTTCATGGCTAGTGGTTCAGCTTCACATGAGGATGGAGGCACTCAGCCTCTCGCTAGAAAACTGAAAAGACTCAAGCTGGCAAAAGCACCGCAAAGAACTGTGCGTTCTTTGAAATCCCAAATCCACAAGGAGAGTCCAATTGTGTCGGTTGCGATGCCTGACCTTCCCAACACTGGACGTGAAGAGCATGCGCCTTCCACCATTTGCACGCCCCCTGCAAGTGCTGGAAGGAGCACCCGCAGTCCAGTTCCTGATAGTCAGATTGAAGATGTCAGTGTTGAAGTACACCAGGATGAGGAGGATATGGGTGTTGCTGGCGCTGGGGAGGAAATTGACCAGGAGGATTCTGATGGTGAGGTGGTTTGTTTAAGTCAGGCACCCGGGGAGACACCTGTTGTCCGTGGGAGGAATATGGCCGTTGACATGCCAGGTGAAAATACCAAAAAAATCAGCTCTTCGGTGTGGAGGTATTTCACCAGAAATGCGGACAACAGGTGTCAAGCCGTGTGTTCCCTTTGTCAAGCTGTAATAAGTAGGGGTAAGGACGTTAACCACCTCGGAACATCCTCCCTTATACGTCACCTGCAGCGCATTCATAATAAGTCAGTGACAAGTTCAAAAACTTTGGGTGACAGCGGAAGCAGTCCACTGACCAGTAAATCCCTTCCTCTTGTAACCAAGCTCACGCAAACCACCCCACCAACTCCCTCAGTGTCAATTTCCTCCTTCCCCAGGAATGCCAATAGTCCTGCAGGCCATGTCACTGGCAATTCTGACGAGTCCTCTCCTGCCTGGGATTCCTCCGATGCATCCTTGCGTGTAACGCCTACTGCTGCTGGTGCTGCTGTTGTTGCCGCTGGGAGTCGATGGTCATCCCAGAGGGGAAGTCGTAAGCCCACTTGTACTACTTCCAGTAAGCAATTGACTGTTCAACAGTCCTTTGCGAGGAAGATGAAATATCACAGCAGTCATCCTACTGCAAAGCGGATAACTGAGTCCTTGACAACTATGTTGGTGTTAGACGTGCGTCCGGTATCCGCCGTTAGTTCACAGGGAACTAGACAATTTATTGAGGCAGTGTGCCCCCGTTACCAAATACCATCTAGGTTCCACTTCTCTAGGCAGGCGATACCGAGAATGTACACGGACGTCAGAAAAAGACTCACCAGTGTCCTAAAAAATGCAGTTGTACCCAATGTCCACTTAACCACGGACATGTGGACAAGTGGAGCAGGGCAGGGTCAGGACTATATGACTGTGACAGCCCACTGGGTAGATGTATGGACTCCCGCCGCAAGAACAGCAGCGGCGGCACCAGTAGCAGCATCTCGCAAACGCCAACTCTTTCCTAGGCAGGCTACGCTTTGTATCACCGCTTTCCAGAATACGCACACAGCTGAAAACCTCTTACGGCAACTGAGGAAGATCATCGCGGAATGGCTTACCCCAATTGGACTCTCCTGTGGATTTGTGGCATCGGACAACGCCAGCAATATTGTGTGTGCATTAAATATGGGCAAATTCCAGCACGTCCCATGTTTTGCACATACCTTGAATTTGGTGGTGCAGAATTTTTTAAAAAACGACAGGGGCGTGCAAGAGATGCTGTCGGTGGCCAGAAAAATTGCGGGACACTTTCGGCGTACAGGCACCACGTACAGAAGACTGGAGCACCACCAAAAACTACTGAACCTGCCCTGCCATCATCTGAAGCAAGAAGTGGTAACGAGGTGGAATTCAACCCTCTATATGCTTCAGAGGTTGGAGGAGCAGCAAAAGGCCATTCAAGCCTATACAATTGAGCACGATATAGTAGGTGGAATGCACCTGTCTCAAGTGCAGTGGAGAATGATTTCAACGTTGTGCAAGGTTCTGATGCCCTTTGAACTTGCCACACGTGAAGTCAGTTCAGACACTGCCAGCCTGAGTCAGGTCATTCCCCTCATCAGGCTTTTGCAGAAGAAGCTGGAGGCATTGAAGGAGGAGCTAAAAGGGAGCGATTCCGCTAGGCATGTGGGACTTGTGGATGCAGCCCTTAATTCGCTTAACAAGGATTCACGGGTGGTCAATCTGTTGAAATCAGAGCACTACATTTTGGCCACCGTGCTCGATCCTAGATTTAAAGCCTACCTTGGATCTCTCTTTCCGGCAGACACAGGTCTGCTGGGGTTGAAAGACCTGCTGGTGACAAAATTGTCAAGTCAAGCGGAACGCGACCTGTCAACATCTCCTCCTTCACATTCTCCCGCAACTGGGGGTGCGAGGAAAAGGCTCAGAATTCCGAGCCCACCCGCTGGCGGTGATGCAGGGCAGTCTGGAGCGACTGCTGATGCTGACATCTGGTCCGGACTGAAGGACCTGACAACGATTACGGACATGTCGTCTACTGTCACTGCATATGATTCTCTCAACATTGATAGAATGGTGGAGGATTATATGAGTGACCGCATCCAAGTAGGCACGTCACACAGTCCGTACTTATACTGGCAGGAAAAAGAGGCAATTTGGAGGCCCTTGCACAAACTGGCTTTATTCTACCTAAGTTGCCCTCCCACAAGTGTGTACTCCGAAAGAGTGTTTAGTGCCGCCGCTCACCTTGTCAGCAATCGGCGTACGAGGTTACATCCAGAAAATGTGGAGAAGACGATGTTCATTAAAATGAATTATAATCAATTCCTCCGCGGAGACATTGACCAGCAGCAATTGCCTCCACAAAGTACACAGGGAGCTGAGATGGTGGATTCCAGTGGGGACGAATTGATAATCTGTGAGGAGGGGGATGTACACGGTGATATATCGGAGGGTGAAGATGAGGTGGACATCTTGCCTCTGTAGAGCCAGTTTGTGCAAGGAGAGATTAATTGCTTCTTTTTTGGGGGGGGTCCAAACCAACCCGTCATATCAGTCACAGTCGTGTGGCAGACCCTGTCACTGAAATGATGGGTTGGTTAAAGTGTGCATGTCCTGTTTTGTTTATACAACATAAGGGTGGGTGGGAGGGCCCAAGGACAATTCCATCTTGCACCTCTTTTTTCTTTTCTTTTTCTTTGCATCATGTGCTGATTGGGGAGAGTTTTTTGGAAGGGACATCCTGCGTGACACTGCAGTGCCACTCCTAGATGGGCCCGGTGTTTGTGTCGGCCACTAGGGTCGCTAATCTTACTCACACAGTCAGCTACCTCATTGCGCCTCTTTTTTTCTTTGCGTCATGTGCTGTTTGGGGAGGGTTTTTTGGAAGGGACATCCTGCGTGACACTGCAGTGCCACTCCTAGATGGGCCCGGTGTTTGTGTCGGCCACTAGGGTCGCTAATCTTACTCACACAGCTACCTCATTGCGCCTCTTTTTTTCTTTGCGTCATGTGCTGTTTGGGGAGGGTTTTTTGGAAGGGACATCCTGCGTGACACTGCAGTGCCACTCCTAGATGGGCCCGGTGTTTGTGTCGGCCACTAGGGTCGCTTATCTTACTCACACAGCGACCTCGGTGCAAATTTTAGGACTAAAAATAATATTGTGAGGTGTGAGGTATTCAGAATAGACTGAAAATGAGTGTAAATTATGGTTTTTGAGGTTAATAATACTTTGGGATCAAAATGACCCCCAAATTCTATGATTTAAGCTGTTTTTTAGTGTTTTTGGAAAAAAACACCCGAATCCAAAACACACCCGAATCCGACAAAAAAAATTCGGTGAGGTTTTGCCAAAACGCGTTCGAACCCAAAACTCGGCCGCGGAACCGAACCCAAAACCAAAACACAAAACCCGAAAAATTTCAGGCGCTCATCTCTAGTTTTAACCACTGCACAGCACCTGGTGTTATATAGTAAGCACCACTATGGCATAGTATACAGCATTATGGGCCTGATATGAGTGTGACCAGCGGTGATGTGGAATGCAGTAGGAGGTGCTGTTTAGCAAGCACCACTTCTATATTCACCATGCAGTATATTGTGTGAATATAGAAGTGTTGGCTGTGTTATGTATTAGAGTAATTATTGCAGCTCCCAGCTAAAATTGCAACAATGTAATTTAGTGACAAGCTGCAGAGATTAACCCTTTCTGTGGCTGCTGCACAACCTCTATTCATATCGCTGAATTCAATTAGGGAGATGTTCTCACCCCGCGAGCAAGCGCAGGTATATGCCACACTTAAATGTATGGGTATGGTCTCCATAAAATGAGCGTAGCCTTGCAGGCAAAGACTACCTTACACCCTAGTTCTTGACCCTGCACCAACAGACCTCGGCCACCACAGGGAAAAAAGTACAGTAATTTCCACCATGTTAAGCCCCACACATTAATGCCCTTTGGGACATATTATGTCACACACCACAATATCTGTGATACACTATGCCCTACAGTAAAGCTTCTAATTACTTTTACAAAAACTGCTCAACGCCAAGAGTTTCACGTGCTGGGTGTCATGCTCATTGCCAGGGGTTTCACTCTCTGGGTGTCATGCTCATTGCCAGGGGGAACGCAGTAGGAGGTGTTATATAGTAAGCACCACTATGGCATAGTATATAGCATTATATATATTGTGAGCACTGGTGATGTTGAGTGCAGTAGAGCTGCTGCTGGGTAATTACAATTTACTACAACCACCAATATATTCTGCTGCACTATATATATGCAAAGCTAATTCTGCTGGGTAATTACAATTGACTACAACCACCAATATATTCTGCTGCACTATATCTATATTTGCAAAGCTAATTCTGCTGGGTAATTACAATTGACTACAACCACCAATATATTCTGCTGCACTATATCTATATATGCAAAGCTAATTCTGCTGAGTAATTACAATTGACTACAACCACCAATATATTCTGCTGCACTATATCTATATATGCAAAGCTAATTCTGCTGGGTAATGTAAATTGAAACATTATTGCATAGTATGTGATTTTTAAGTACTTTTTTAAAGTTTTGAATGATAAAGACCCAGTTTAATCTTTGTGGAATGCCTGGTTGTTGTTTTTAAGGTAATTTATTGCCTGGCATTTGAGGGGGTGGGGTGTGGTTACAGATTTCAATTATTGGTTTCACTTGTAATAGTCTTCTACTTAAGTCCAATGGTGTAGGCTGTGCAAAGCCGTTTGGCTGTGCATTTATTGATCTAAGCATGCATTTTTATCAAAGCGTGATAAAATTGACACATAACAGCAGTGTTCAATCAGCATTAATTTATCTTCAGCTGATATCGATTGTGAATTGACGTTTCTTCTCTTCTTGTCACCTCCAGGTAATTACAATTGACTACAACCACCAATATATTCTGCTGCACTATATCTATATATGCAAAGCTAATTCTGCTGGGTAATGCAAATTGAAACATTATTGCATAGTATGTGATTTTGAAGTACTTTTTTAAAGTTTTGAATGATATAGACCCAGTTTAATCTTTGTGGAATGCCTGGTTGTTGTTTTTAAGGTAATTTATTGCCTGGCATTTGAGGGGGTGGGGTGTGGTTACAGATTTCAATTATTGGTTTCACTTGTAATAGTCTTCTACTTAAGTCCAATGGTGTAGGCTGTGCAAAGCCATTTGGCTGTGTATTTATTGATCTAAGCGTGCATTTTTATCAAAGCGTGATAAAATTGACACATAACAGCAGTGTTCAATCAGCGTTCAATCGAAGTGAAAAAGAAGGAAAACAGAAGCACACCAATCTAACAAAACAAAGAAAACTGAAGAACTAATAACAAATGTGAGTCACTTACTCCTCAGATCACTCACCTCCTGATTGTTGCATCTGATTACATAGCACAGAACTACCTTACTTGGACATTTCATAAACCATCCATTTCACCTACAAATGCCTGTATCTGTATTATTGTAATTTTGTTTTTTAAGCACAGCTGCACCAATGCAATTTTACCTGCAAACACTTAAAACATCTAACATAATTACCATTGCTTCTTAAACCTCTCACAATCCTTTCATTTCTTACACTCCAAATACATTTCTGCACCCACTTTATCTACGCTTTTGACTCATTTCATACTAAATCTACACCCCTTGAGCCTACACTGCTTTTCTCACCTGCATTTCTGCAATTCTTCTGCTCGGATTGCCTTACAGTCTCCTCTCCTACTTCCACTACTTCAACCTATTTACCTACTTAACACTATGTCAAGGTTTTCTTATACTCCCCACATCACTCAGTGTCTACCTAATAATGTATCTTTATCCTTCCCCACTAGTCTCCTCCACCTCCTCCTCTCTCCCCTCCTCTGTCTCCCCTCCATCCCTCTGTTTCCTTCCCCCACCTTTCCTGTTACCCCACTTTCATTCACCTCTGCCCCATGGTCCTGCTACCCCACAACTCAGCCCTGCTCCCTCTCTCCCTTCCCTGTCACCTCCCCACACCCCCATCCACATCACACTGACCTCCCTCCCTGCCCACCTCCTGCAGTTTCCCCTCCTAGCTCAGGCACCCGTACCATCACTACTCTCTCATCATCCCTGCCCTCAAAGTTAATCCCACCTCATCGCTACAGCAACCCTGAAAATCTAATTCACATCTCTCCCACAAACTCATACCCCCTATCCTGTGCCCTCTGGAATGCCAGATCTGTTTGTAACAAACTGGTCCCCACTCATGACCTTTTCATTTCCAACTCCCTACACCTACTAGCCATTACTGAAACTTGGATTACGCCCTCTGACACTACTTCTGCTGCTGCTCTCTCTGCTGGGGGCCTTACATTCACACACACACCCCGACCTGGGGGTCGCCATGGGGGTGGTGTTGGGGTCCTTTTACCTTCTAGTTACTCCTACCAACTCATACCACCAGAACCATCCCTTATATTCTCTACATTTGAGGACCACGCCATATGCCTCTTCCAACCAGTCCATCTTAGAGTAGCTGTCATTTACCGCCCCCCTGGTACTGCTTCCAAATTCATCGACAACTTTGCTTCCTGGCTTCCTCACTTCTGACATTCCCACCATTATCCTAGGCGATTTCAACATCCCTATTGACATCCCCACACAATCCCCTGCCTCTAAACTCCTTAACCTCACCTCTTCACTTGGTCTCTCCCAGTGGACCTCCTCACCCTCCCATGTGAATGGGAGCTCACTGGATCTGGTCTTCACTCACCGCTGTGATATTTCTGATTTTTCCAACTCCCCATTTCCCCTCTGTGACCACCACCTGCTCTCCTTCAACCTATCTCTCTCGACTTCCCCATCTCTACCTCCTAAGGCTACCATCACTAAGCGTAACATTGAAGCTATTGACACCACATTCCTTTCCTCCCTGTTTGACTCACTTCTCTCTCCTATTCTCTCTCTCTCATGCCCTGAGCAAGCCACTTCCACATACAATGCTTCCCTTACTTCTGCTCTTGACTCTGTTGCTCCACCAACCACTATTCACCCTTGCAAATTAACACCTCAACCCTGGCACACCAAATGCACCAGATATCTGCAAAAATGCTCATGTACTGCTGAGTGACACTGGAGGAAATCACGCTCTAAGGCAGACTTCCTCCATTTCAAACTTATGCTCTCATCCTTCAGTGCTGCCCTTTCTCTTGCTAAACAGTCATACTTCAAGAACCTCATCTCCTCCCAGTCTTCCAACCCCCGGCGCCTCTTTGCCACTCTCAACTCACTCCTCTGCCCACCTCCACCTCGTCTCCCTTCCTCACTCTCTGCTCTTGACTTTGCCACTTACTTCACATCCAAAATTGACTCCATACGTCAGGACATCACATCACACCAGACTATCAGTAACCAGCCTTCTCCCATCCCTTACCAACCCTCCCCATCCCTCGTACCAACTCTGTCATCTTTCTCCCATGCATCTGGAGAGGAAGTCATGGCCCTCATTCGTTCCTGTCCCCTCACCACCTCCCCACTTGACCCTATCCCCTCCCGCCTCCTTTGCCACCTCTCTTCTTCTGCTTGTTCCCATCTTTCCCACCTTCTCAATCTCTCCCTCTCATCAGGCACTGTCCCCTCTGCCTTCAAGCACGCTCTCATCTCTCCTATTCTTAAAAAACCTACCCTTGATCCAAACACTCTCTCCAACTACCGACCCATCTCTCTCCTCCCTTTTGCCTCCAAACTCCTTGAGCGTATTGTCTACAACCGCCTTACTTCCTTTCTTTCCTCACACTCACTGCTTGACCCATTCCAGTCTGGCTTCCGTCCTCTCCACTCCACTGAAACTGCCCTTACAAAAGTATGCAATGACCTCCATGCTGCTAAATCTAAGAGACACTACTCTCTACTTATTCTACTTGATCTCTCTGCTGCTTTTGACACTGTGGACCATCCTCTCCTACTGCAAATCCTTCACTCCATTGGTCTGCGTAACACTGCCCTCTCTTGGTTGTCGTCCTACCTTTCTGACCGTTCATTCTCTGTCTCCTCTCATGACTCCACCTCCCCCTCACTTCCACTAACTGTAGGGGTACCCCAAGGTTCTGTCCTTGGTCCTCTTCTCTTCTCTCTCTATACGTCCTCACTAGGTAAGCTCATTAGTTCTTTTGGTTTCCAATATCATCTCTATGCTGATGACACTCAAATCTATCTTTCCTCTCCAGACCTCTCCCCTACTCTCCTCACTCGTATCTCCAACTGTCTCTCTGCTATCTCTTCCTGGATGTCCCAGCGCTTTCTTAAACTTAACATGTCTAAGACCGAGCTGATCATCTTCCCTCCCTCCCGCATAATCTCACCTCCTACAATCGCACTACTATCTCCTCTACCCCCAAGCGCGCTGTCTTGGAGTAATCCTTGACTCCTCCCTCTCCTTCAAACCACACATTCAGCACCTCTCACAAACCTGCCGTTTTCATCTAAAAAATATTTCCAGGATCAGACCCTTTCTGACCCAGGATGCTACTAAGACTCTTATCCACTCACTGGTCATCTCCAGACTGGACTGCTGTAATCTCTTCCTGACTGGCATTCCTGACAAATACCTCTCTCCACTCCAATCTATCCTCAATGCTGCTGCCCGGCTCATTTTCCTCACCAAACGCACTACGTCCACCTCTCCTCTCTTACTAGTCCTTCACTGGCTCCCCTTCCCTTTCAGAATCCATTTCAAGCTTCTCACACTTGCTTACAAAGCCCTCACCCACTCCTCTCCCATCTACATCTCTGATCTTATCTCGCTTTACACTCCCACCCGTCCTCTTCGCTCTGCTAATGCACACCGACTCTCCTGCCTACGGATTACTTCCTCCCACTCCTACCTCCAAGATTTTTCACGTGCTGCACCACTTCTCTGGAATTCCCTACCTCTCCCCCTCAGACTCTCCACCTCTCTACAAAGCTTCAAACGGGCTCTCAAGACCCACTTCTTCACCAAACCCAGCCAAATCTCATCCTAAACCTCTGTTCCATGCTCTCTATGTACCCCATCTGTCTCACCCCTGTCTGTCTACCCCTCCCTTTTAGAATGTAAGCTCTCACGAGCAGGGCCCTCTTCCCTCATGTGCTTACTCTTTTCTTACTTTAATAATCTTCAGCTGCACCAAATCCAGCAGTCTTCTGCCACCTGATACTTATTCCAGTGTCATCTGCTGATGTAGCTATGTTTATTTACCCTGTACTTGTCCTATATTGTCGTCAACTGTAAGTTGCTGTTTTCCTGTTTGATTATTTGTTTATGTACTCTGTAATTGGGCACTGCGGAACCCTTGTGGCGCCATATAAATAAAGGATAATAATAATAATAAATAATATAATATATAGCAGTACGGTACAGTAGGCCACTGCTCTACCTACCTCTGTGTCGTCAAGTATACTATCCATCCATACCTGTGGTGCATTTTAGAAAAAAACATGTCTCGGCAGAGCAATCTATAAATCCATCATTTTTCAGACAGCAACAGTGGGTATTGTAATAGTCACCCAATCCATCACTTTTATAGGGTTACATGCACCCACATGCTACAGCCTGTCTCAATAATTTTACTGTCACGCTGTGTGTGTTTGTGTTTTTATTTGGGTATTTTTTGTTGTTGTAGAACTACAGGTACCAGCAAGCCCGTTATTTCCCCGCCTGCTGGTACTTGAGGTTCTCCAAGTACCAGCAAGCGGGGGAGGCTTGCTGGGCCTTGTAGTTCCACAACGAAAAAACAATATTCTTTTTTTACACACATGGCTATCAGCCCGGCACCCACCACCCAGGGGTGCTGGGGACAGCCTCGGGCTTCACCCCTGGCCCTTGGGTGCCTCGAGGGGAGGAACCTCTTGATTTAAGGGGTCCCCACTCCTCCAGGGAACCCCGGCCAGGGGTGACTAGTTGGAGGGGTAATGCCAGGGCCGCAGGGACCTACATAAAAGTATCCCCCGGCTGTGGCATTATCTCTCTGGCTAGTGGAGCCCGGTGCTGGTTTTAAAAATATGGGGGACCCCTACATCTATTGTCCCACGTATTTTTGGAACCTGGACCGGTCTAAGAGCCCGGTGCTAGTTGTCTAAATACGGGGAACCCCTGTCCAATTTTTCCCCCAGTATTTAAATAACCAGGACCGGCTCAAAGAGCCCGAGGCTGGTTATACTAAGGAGGGGGGACCTCACGCATTTTTTTTTAACCCATTCAGACCCTTCTCCTTTAAGTTAATGGAAGCCCTGGACAACAAAATTGCATTCATGTCCTCCTCCCTCACCCTTCCCAGTCCCAAACACTCATTTTTTTTTCTTTAAAAATTTATAATATATAACGAGAACAATGAGCAAGCAGGCAGCGGGCATTGGCGGCATCGGACTGAGATAGAAATTAGTGGTGGAGGGCTGGGTCAGTTGATTGTGGGCGAGTTTGTAAGCCATTGGCGGTGGCAGCGGGTATCGGCTCAGAGGCAGTAGCGGGCATTGGCTAAGGGTCATCGGCAGGATTCGGCGGACATTATGGCTGTAGTGCCTCACTAGCCACTGACCTCACCGCACGCCACTGTGGGACAGATGTAACATGCAGAGAGAGGTAGATTTGGGAGGGGGAATGTCCTAGCATAACTGTTAATTGCAGTGTAATACTGTAATTCAGCTGTGCAGCATTTGTGGCTAAATGTCAAAGAAGCCAGTATTTACCCTGCATGCAAAACAATAAATGTATTTGAACATACCTCCCAACTATCCCAATTTTTGCAGGACAGTCACTTTTTTGGGGAATGTCCAGCTAACCCAAACAACCCCCCCCCCCCCCTTCCCATGGGGAATGGGGGGGGGGGGTGGAAGGCTCCCTGTAGCTTGTTGCTCTGCAAATATGCACATTGTGGGTAATTCAGACCTGATCGCTAGGGTGTGTTTTTTGCATCCCTGTAATCAGGTAGTTGCCGCCTACAGCGGAAGGGAAAATTTGCTGTGCAGGTGTGTGATCACATGTGCACAAGAGCTGCACAGCTCAGCACTTACTCAGCCATTGAGGTGACGTCACAAATCCTCCCACAAAACGCCGGGTCCCTCCAGTGTTTTTCCGGACACTCCCTAGAAACATTCAGTTGCCACCCACACAAACACCCTCTTCTTGTCAATCTTCTTGTGATCTCCGGACCGTCGCACTTACGCATTGTGGCGCATACGCATGTGCAGTGCAGACCAGATTGCCCGCTGGGTGAAAATAAATTGAAGCGATCTGGTCTGAATAAGCCTCAATGTCTATTCACGGGAGACAGAGGGGCTGGGGCATGGCCAGCAGCTCACAGAGCACCTATAATGACAAAAATGGGAGACATGGCTCATGATCGCGATATACCTGCGAAGGTACGCCCTCTACTGATTGACAGGCAGAGGCATTCGCATTTTCTGCGGGGCACCCGGAGAAAATGTAGGCACACGCACAGGATGGACCCTGCGTATATGCCCCCATCCTCTTCATAGTTTTTGCGGTTGGAACGCGTATTACGATCCAAACTGAATTAGGCCCTATGTCTTATATACACGAGCAGTGTGAAAACATCAATCGATGGGGGTAATTCCAAGATGATCGCAGCAGGAATTTTGTTAGCAGTTGGGCAAAACCATGTGTACTGCAGGGGAGGCAGATATAACGTGCAGAAAGAGTTAGATTTGGGTGAGTTATTTTGTTTCTGTGCAGGGTAAATACTGACTGCTTTATTTTTACACTGCAAATTAGATTGCAGATTGAACACACCACACCCAAATCTAACTCTCTCTGCACATGTTAAATCTGCCTTCCCTGCAGTGCACATAGGTGGTCATTCCGAGTTGTTCGCTCTGTAATTTTCTTCGCATCGCAGCGATTTTCCGCTTAATGCGCATGCGCAATGTTCACACTGCGACTGCGCCAAGTAAATTTGCTATGCAGTTAGGAATATTACTCACGGTTTTTTCATCGTTCTGGTGATCGTAATGTGATTGACAGGAAGTGGGTGTTTCTGGGCGGAAACAGGCCGCTTTATGGGCGTGTGGGAAAAAATGCTACCGTTTCTGGGAAAAACGCGGGAGTGGCTGGAGAAACGGAGGAGTGTCTGGGCGAATGCTGGGTGTGTTTGTGACGTCAAACCAGGAACGACAAGCACTGAACTGATCGCACTGGCAGAGTAAGTCTCGAGCTACTCAGAAACTGCACAGAGATGTCTTATCGCAATATTGCAAATCTTTCGTTCGCAATTTTAAGATGCTAAGATTCACTCCCAGTAGGCGGCAGCTTAGCGTGTGCAATGCTGCTAAAAGCAGCTTGCGAGCGAACAACTCGGAATGAGGGCCATGGGGGGTAATTCTGAGTTGATCGCAGCAGGATTTTTGTTAGCAGTTGGGCAAAACCATGTGCACTGCATTTACGAACAGATGATTTTTTTATATACATTTTAAAATGTTAGTAAATGTGTGTGTGTTTTTCAACCTGTAAGCCCAACATCGATTAAGATCGATCTTAAATAGACCCCTGGGTTTTAAGGATAACCATGGTTGAGTCCAATGGTTAATTCACATTGACCGAAGTTCTAATTAAGTCACCTGTGCTCAAGCATGATATCCTTAAAATCTGGATTGCAATGACAGCATTTTGGAACTATGCCTAAGGGTTTAATTTTTACATTTATCCACTGACAATAAATCTACCTACAATATCCCTGTAACTGTTATGATTACAGTATTTCACTAAATAATTTAATTTGCTGAACCTTCTGTAAAAAGAAATATTAAGCTGCTGTAATTCCCAGATGCAGCAAATTTGTTAGCTAGTGGGCAAAACCATGTGCACTGCAGGGATGGGGGGGGGGGGGGCAGATATAACATTTGCAGAGAGATTTAGGTGGGTTATATTGTTTGTGTGCAGGGTAAATACTGGCTGTTTTGTTTTTACACTGCAATTTAGATTTCAGTTTGAACACACCGCACCAAAATCTAACTCTCTCTGCACATATTATACACCCCCCCCCACCCCTGCAGTGTACATGGTTTTAGCTAATAAATTTGCTGCTGTGATCAGATCTGAGTTAAGCCCTATGTATTTGGCACTGGCAAAGGGTTAGAGGCCTTGCTGTAGAGCTCACACCTTTCTTATCATGCATTGTAATATTTCCTATGTCCTGATGTTGTGCTCTCTGCTCCATCCAAGTAAACAGCAATGTAGCATGGCTATCAAAGAGCGTGAAGTTTGCAGATTTCCTGGGATTAATGCTAAAGAATGCTATTCCAGAGGCTGCTGCTTTAATTCAAGTGTCACTGGGGTTAAATGGTGTTTTTACCTTAAAAACACAGGTAGAGTATATAGTACAGTGGTAAAGTGGGAGCATGTAGTGCTATTGATTACAGATTTGATGGAGCTTAAACATGGATAAGGTCCATGGCTCTAAGAGTTTATCTTGTGTATCCTTTATTCTTAGTCATGGTCAGATAAGATTAGAAAATACCATTTAAGTGGAAATTTCCTGTTAGCTGTTTTTCAGTTTGCTCAACTGTCTGATTAACTGGTCCTAAAAAAGGACCAAAGGAGCTAAATTGCCCTGTGATCTAGCTAAATTGCCCCAGTAAAAAAAAAAAAAAAAACTAAGCTGCTGTAATTCCTGGATGTTTCCTTACTGCATCAACAGGAAGTGACAAGAAACAATGTAATGTGGAACCGTACAGCAGAAGGGATTGCGGCTACCCCACAATAAGTGCAGCGGAATGTAAGAAGAGGAATTGTTGCTTTGACTGCAGCATTCCCGGGGTTAACTGGTGTTTCTTCAAGTCACAAGGTATGGAGCTGCTGTATAGTTACTCGCAAGTCAGTAGTTGTATGATGCTCACACCTGTTAAGCTGGATACACACAGAATGCCCTACACAGGGGGTGAAATGAGCGCCCCCCCCCACCCCCCGTACGCTCAGCACACATCACGCTGTGCTGAGCGGGGGGAGAGATGTGTGCTGAGCAGTTCGCTCAGCACACATCTCTCCCCAAAATCAGGCCGTGAATACGGACCTTAAAACTGGATCCACACTTAGATTATCTGTCCAATTTTTTTTTCTAGTTGAAACAAAATTATGCTAATATGTGGCAGCAAATGACAATTGACCATTTGCTCACAAACACTGGAAAACATCCAAAAATGGTCATTTAGATAAATTGGTTAAATCCATTTCATTTAGCTAATTTATCCAAACTACCTTTATTGTATCTTTGTGGGTGAATGATGTGTGGGTCAGTGTTGAGGGTGGTGGAGGAGATGGGTAATAGGCACAGCAGGGTGTGGACAGTCAAATAGTGTGCTTAGAGGTTCAGAGTCATTGTATGAGACTCTGGCAACAGTGACTTGATGAGTCTGGTGTCCATAGGGTGGGACGCATTAACCTTTTTATGCTATTGAAATAGTTCTCCTCCTGACCGACGCAGTTCCTTGCTCCGAGGTTGGTGTATTGTCCTGTTGCAGCGCCTCTCCACTGTGGTCACAGTGAGCTGTGTGGTGTTGCTGGCGCATGCCAATCTCCCCCCAACCTCCCTCTTGCATTTCAGACCTACGTACGCATGATGGGATCTTGTATGATATGCGCGTGTGCTGTAGAGATGAAAGTGGGGGTGAGGAGGCAGATCGTGAGATGGGGAAACTTTGTGGACTGTTAGCGAAGGGGAGCACTGGGCAATCTGAGTTGCAAAGAGGGCAGCAGAAGAGGTTATTGCATGTGCACTGGTGACAGGTCCATCATTGGTGGCCAGCCTCAGTGGTAAAGGGGTACATGAGCTAGTGTCCCTTGGCCAGCCATGTACCATGGCCACCTCCCTACATCCTATATATTCTCCCTGATCTGTCACTTTGTTACGGTCTGCTGCTGGCACTGGTGTATCGTCCTGCAGTTGCCGTCTCCGCCCATTGCTGTGACTTCCCCCAGAGTTAGCCACACAGAGTGACAGATCTGGGAAAATATATAGGAGATCATTACTTTCACTTGCAGCCTACCTTATTTTTTGCAGCCTAGCATGCTCCTGACCCCTTCTCTCACTAATACTTATACAACATTCATGAACTTATCTTAAGGTTTCTTTATTATTCAGTCACACTGTCTTGGATCCAAACCATTTCCTGTGGCATTGCAGTCAAACAATTGAGCTATTTACCCTTGCATAGAAAGGTATAATCTAAGCTAGAGAATTCTATTTGGAGCTCACCTTGTACTTTGTGAAGAAATAATCAGCTTTGTGGCTGAGCAGATATATGGAGTGTGTGGCTGCACACTGCATTGATCTGCTGAGTTGCAATGCTAATAATTTTTTTTTTTGCAAAGTACCAATAGCTTCATTGTGAAGGTGGAAAGAAGGGTATTACGGCATGGAATGTACAAACTGCGAGACCCTGCTGGTAGCGCCTTTGTCTATTTAGTAGGAAGGGCACGTAACAGCCGGGGGGCAATGGAGGAAGCCCCTTTAGGGCTGGAGCCCGGCGGCAACTGACTCCGTTGTCTCTGGCAGTTCCGCCCCTGGACTAGAGGAATGGTCAAGAACATGGCAACATTTAATGCCAAAAAATGCAAAATCATACACGTCTCAAAAATGCAAAGGCTAACTATAATATTAAGGGCATTATAATGGCAAGAGGAAAGCTATCTAAGTATTACTATTTCAGGTGAGCAATGTAACAAAGCAATAGGAAAGGCAAGTCAGATGCTTGTTTGCATAGGTTAAAGAACCAGTAGCAGAAAAAAGTAATACAGGTTGAGTATCCCATATCCAAATATTCCGAAATACGGAATATTCCGAAATACGGACTTTTTTGAGTGAGACTGAGATAGTGAAACCTTTGTGTTTTGATGGCTCAGTGTACACAAACTTTGTTTAATACTCAAGTTATTAAAAATGTTGTATTAAATGAACTTCAGACTGTGTGTATAAGGTGTATATGAAACAAATGAATTCTGTGAATGTACACACACTTTGTTTAATGCACAAAGTTATAAAAAATATTGGCTAAAATGACCTTCAGGCTGTGTGTATAAGGTGTATATGAAACATAAATGCCTTCTGTGCTTAGATTTAGGTCCCATCACCATAATATCTCGTTATGGTATGCAATTATTCCAAAATACAGAAAAATCCGATATCCAAAATTCCTCTGGTCCCAAGCATTTTGGATAAGGGATACTCAACCTGTAATGCCACTGTATAGGTCCTTGGTACAGCCACATTTAGAATCCTGTGTTCAGTTCCAGAAGCCATATCTCCAGAAGGCTGTAAATACATTAGGGCAACTAAAATTGTGCATGGCCTACATCACAAAACTTACCTGGAAATACTAAAAAATGTTGATGTGTATAGTTTGGAGAAGGGAAGAGGGAACATACAGTAATAGAAACATTTAAATATATAGGGAGGAATGTAATAGGGTGTGAGAATCAGAAAGTGAGAGATTTTGTGTTTTTTCCTGTTGTTTTTTTTTGTTTTTGTTTGATTGTTTGTTTTTAAAGTGGCAATCCTTTACATGGCAAAACCAGGTTGATATTTGCCATGTAAAGGATTGCCACCGTGGGCATGTGTAGAAGGGGCACTGCTACTGTTGGCATTATGTGTGTAAGCTGCACTGATATGGTGGTTATGTGTATAAAGGGCACTGCGACTGTGGGTATTATTATTATTATTATTATTACATGCGGTGTAATGACAATAAGATAGTGCTACTGTGTGGCGTATTTTGATTTGGGGTGCTATTGTGTGGCCATGCCCCTTCCTTGTGATACCACACCTTCTTTTTTTAAGGAGCGCACTGTCCCTTTATTAAGTATTGGAGAGAGGGCCCAAATTAATAGTTTGCAGGGAGGCGCCAAACACCCTAGCACTGGCCCTTTGGTAGGGGACAGGATTTGCTTCTGCTTGTGCACATATGTTATGATTGCCAGCCAACAGCACTGGTTTTGCCTATAACACTAACTATAAATATTTTGAATTGGTCCTGGACCACCAATCCAAGGCACCCCTGCAAGTGTCCTGAGGCACCCCAGGGTGCAGTTTGAGAACCACTGGTCTAGTGAGTACCCAGGATAATTATTGTAGCTGGTCTGCGGGTAACAGCTCTCAGATCAACTTCTAGAAAAAATGCAGCAATGTAATTTGAGTGACAAACTGCAGAGATGAACCCTTTCTGTGACTGCTGCACAGGGATCACACAAACTTTATTCATAGGGCTGACTTCACTTAGGGGAGATGTTCTCACCCCGCAAAGAAGTGCGAGTATATACCGCACTTACGGTACCATTGGATTTACAGATATTTTCTTGCAATACACTATGGGGGTCATTCTGAGTTGATTGCTCGCTAGCAGTTTTTAGCAGCCATGCAAACGCATTGTCGCTGCCCACTGGAGAGTGTATATTCACTTTGGAGAAGTGCGAACACTTGAGCAGCAGAGCGCCTGCAAAATCGTTTCAAAATAAGACCAGCACTGTAGTTACACTTCGTGTGCGTTGATTCTAACAACCGAGGGACGGCTTTTGATGTCACACACCCATCCAGCGAATGCCCAGCCACGTCTGCATTTCTTCTGCCACGCCTGCATTTTTCCAAGCACTCCCTGAAAACGGTCAGTTGACACCCAGAAACGCCCTCTTTCTGTCAATCTCCTTGTGGCCTGTTCTGTGATTGGAAAAATCGCTAGAACTAGTGCAAAACCACAATGGACTTTGTACCCGTACGATGCGCATGCACATTACGGAGCATGCGCATGCACAGATTAGCCATTTTTTTTCAACTGATTGCTACGCAGCGAACAACGGCAGCATGCGATCAACTGCAGGAATTATGGTTAGTTTAGGGGTATCGGTTAGGGTCAACAGAGGTGTAGCTAGGGGTCCAAGCGCCCCTGGCAAAGTAAGGGACTGGCGCCCCCCCTTTCGATAAAGCATTGCAGTCCATTGGCGGTTACCATGTTGGAGCCACAGCAACTGACTCCCTCCCCCACACGCTGCCCTACATCATCGGCTGGGATTCACTGTTGGTGTGAAGCCACTGGGAACAGTCTGGTAGCATTAGCAGCAGTCTGTGTCATAGATAGGGAAGGCAGAAGGTTAACTAGCTAATAGCAGTCTGTTGGCAGCAGAGGCTGGGCGGGGGGCTGAGAATGAGCCAACGCTGATCAGTGTCCAGTCTGCTCAGACAAAAATATTTTGTGATCAGGGCTGGTTCTAGACCAAAGGAGCCAATGGCAAAAATTTCCTTTGGCACCCCCCCCCCCCACACACATACACACACACACACACACACACACACACACACACCAAAAAAGAACATATCCCAGTTTAACATAACGCTATGTGGTGCAAGGTGTGGAGCTGGTCACTTGTATCAGACCTCTGACATTTGCCTTTTCACCCATATTGCATACTTTTTCTTGCAGGTTGTGTCTTAATTCAAGAAGTGTTCTAAGTACTTCAGCTTAGTATCTTTACTGACCCCTCTTTACCCCACAAAAAAATGGAGCCTTTGACTCGGACCGTCAGTGAGGCCGGCAGGTGGTTTTCATACTGGGCTATCCAGCTCTTCGGTGGCGGTGGCAGGGACATTCAGAAAAGGGCCAGCACAGCAAAATGCATAATAATGGCAATACAGTATGGACCACAGGGACTGGACAAAGTGATGGGGTAAAAGGAGGGGGGAGGGTTTAGTTGGCCTGTTAATTGTTTTCCTGCTTAAATTGAGCAGTTGGTGGATACACTTTAAAAAGCAATATTGGCACTGTGGCCCCATTATTTCTGTTCTTAATACTTGGAGCCCTGAACAAGTGTCCCCTTTGTCCCCCCTGTCACTGGGCCTGTTCAGGCGTTACCTATGGAGAAGCTGCGACATGACATCCTAGGACACGATACTGCACCATGCATCACCATTATATTTCAGTGTGCCTTGTCAATATTTAAATCTTGTTCTGTGTGACGTGAGTTGTAAATGGTTGAAAATCTCTGTGCTACAGTATCGTCACCATGTAGTTATAACAACACCGCAAAACCACCAAAAGACGTGTTTTGGTAGAGGGACTGCTGGAGGGGCCCATTGGGGCCCCCAGTTTGCTACCCCACCCCAGTATACCTGTGCTGTAGCCAGTGGAAGGGGCACTATCTTCCCGGTGATCTCTTCGGGAAGATGGTGCCGCACATAGAAAGCAAAGACTCTGGCTGCACTCTCCTGCCCTCGCTCTAAGCAAGGTGATCGGGCCACAAAAGGACCCCTGTCGGACCTCGGCCTGTGGGCCACAAAAGGATGCATTGGGGGCGGCATGCGGCCCATGGGTTTGACACCCCTGCCCTAGAGTATCAAAATTTGTTTCACGGCACCCCTAGGCCAAAGTTTTTTTTATTGAGAAATTCAGAAAAAAATATAAAATTAAGTAAATTGTGTTTATAGCATGTCATCCTCAGGTTCAGTTATGTTGTGAGGGAATGGTTTTGCCAATTTAATAAAGTATAAATAATTTTAATTGGTCCTGGACCACCAAACTATGCTACCAGTGCAAGAACCCCAGTTTGGAAACTACTGCCATAAAATAAACCTTTTTTGTTTTTTTTAAACTACATGTAATACACCTTAGATCTCAGTTCCTAAAAGGTTTTAAACCCTTGCATACAGTAAACTACACATATTTAAAAATCCTACACCGGGCACAAGTGCTCACGGGCCAATTTCATGGCAGTCTCGGATAGGAGGGCATTGTGGATTCACCAAGGGAATGCTGATGCTGACTCCAAGAAGAAAGGGAGTCTCTTCCCTATGAAGGTGAAGCCTTGTTTGGCGACGGCCTAGTTAATTTGATCTCGGCAGCTCCCGCAGGTAAGTCATCCTTCTTGCCCTATGTTCCCTCTCAACGGATGAAGACGCATCATTATCTGACGCAGTCATTTCGGCCCAATAGATATGCAAGAAGTTAAGATTCCCCTTTCTTTGCAGGTAGAGGAAGGAAAAGAGGGAAGAGGTCTGTAGCCTCTTCAAGATCGCAGGAGCAGAGATCATCCTCTGCTTCTGCCAAATCCACTGCATGACGCTGGGGCTCTCTTGCAGGAGCCCGCACCAGTGGTGGCACGTCTAAAACTCTTCAGTCAGTTCTAGATTCATTCGGACCTGGACTCGTGGGTTTTACAAATAGTGTCCCAAGGGTACAAACTGGGGTTTCAAGACGTTCCCCCTCACCGATTGTTCAAATCAGCCTTAGTCAGCAGGGAGAAGGTTTTTATTCAAGCCTCTTCGTGGTCCCGAAGCCGGACGGCTCAGTCAGACCAATCTTAAATCTGAAATCCCTTAATTTCTACCTAAAGAAATTCAATTTCAAGATGGAATCTCTCAGGGTAGTGATCTCCAGTCCGGGGGATAAAGGAGATTTCATGGTTTTGGTAGACATAAAGGATGCCTACTTATATGTTCCCATTTAGCCACTGCATCAAGCTACCTGAGGTTTGCAATTCAGGATTGTCATTACCAATTTCAGACGTTGCCGTTTGGTCTGTCCACGGCTCCGAGGATTTTCACCAGGGTGATGGCGGAAATGATGGTCCTCCTTCGCAAGCAAGGAGTCACAATTATCCCGTACTTGGATGATCTCCTGATAAAGGCGAGATCCAGGGACCAGTTGGTGCAAAACATCTACTCTCCCTGACAGTTCTTCAACAACATGGTTGGCTCCTAAACTTGCCAAAATCGCAGTTGGTCCCAATGACGCGGTTGTTGTTTTTGGGAGTGATACTGGACACAGAAGAGGTTTTCTTCTAGTGGAAAGGCTCTGGAGATCCAGAGTCTGGTCAAACAAATTCTGAAACCAGCAAGAGTGTTAATCCATCAATGCATTCAGTTGCTGGGGAAGATGGTCGCGGCCTACGAGGCCATTCAGTTTGGCAGGTTCCATGCCAGAGTGTTCCAGTTGGACCTGTTGGACAAGTGGTCCGGATCCCACCTACACATGCACCGGAGGATAATCCTGTCTTCCAAGACCAGAATCTCACTCCATTGGTGGCTGCACAGTTCTCACCACCTAGAGGGGCGATGGTTCGGGATCCAGGACGGGATCCTAGGGACCACGGATGCAACCCTCCGAGGCTGGAGAGCAGTCACACAGGGGGAAAACATCCAAGGAAGATGGTCAAGTCTTCCTTGGATGTTTTCATCTCCACATAAATGTTCTGGAGTTAAGGGCCATTTAATAACTGCAGACACAGTACGCACTGGGACGGGTGCCCAGCATCCTCTACGGACTAAGAGAAAAGGATTTACCGGTAGGTATTAAAATCCTATTTTCTCTAACGTCCTAGAGGATGCTGGGGACTCCGTAAGGACCATGGGGATAGACGGGCTCCGCAGGAGACATGGGCACTTTAAGAAAGACTTTAGTTCTGGGTGTGCACTGGCTCCTCCCTCTATGCCCCTCCTCCAGACCTCAGTTTGATACTGTGCCCAGTGGAGATTGGGTGCTTTTCAGGAGCTCTCCTGAGCTTTCTGACAGAAAGTATTTTGTTAGGTATTTAATTTTCAGGGAGCACTGCTGGCAACAGACTCCCTCATCGAGGGACTGAGGGGAGAGAAGCAGCCCTACTCTCTGAGTTGCAAGGTCCTGCTTCTTAGGCTACTGGACACCACTAGCTCCAGTGGGATTGGTACGCAGGATCTCACCCTCGCCGTCCGTCCCAGAGCCGCGCCGCCGTCCCCCTCGCAGAGCCGGAAGATAGAAGCCGGGTGAGTATGAGAAGAAAAGAAGACTTCAGAGGCGGCAGAAGACTTCATGATCTTCACTGAGGTAACGCACAGCACTGCAGCTGTGCGCCTTTGCTCCCATACACCTCACATACTCCGGTCACTGTAAGGGTGCAGGGCGCAGGGGGGGCGCCCTGGGCAGCAATATAAACCTCTTTCGCAAAAATATAACATATATACAGCTGGGCACTTTATATATGTATAAGCCCCCACCAATTTTAGTTTAAGCGGGACAGAAGCCCGCCTCCGAGGGGGCGGGGCTTCTCCCTCAGCACTCACCAGCGCCATTTTTTCTCCACAGCACCGCTGAGAGGAAGCTCTCCGGACTCTCCCCTGCTTATACCACGTTAGACAAGAGGGTTGAAAAGAGGGGGGGGGGGCACATAATTCGCAAATTACATACAGCAGCACTACTGGGCAAACATTAAGTTACTGTTTTATTCCTGGGTTATATAGCGCTGGGGGGTGTGCTGGCATACTCTCTCTCTGTCTCTCCAAAGGGCCTTGTGGGGAAACTGTCTTCAGAAAAAGCATTCCCTGTGTGTGTAGTGTGTCGGTACACGTGTGTCGACATGTCTGAGGAAGAAGGCTATATTAGAGAGGAGCAGGAGCAAATGAATGTGGTGTCTCCGCCGACAGCTGATTGGATGGATATGTGGAATGTTTTAAATGCTAGTGTAAACTCATTGCACAAAAGATTAGACAAGGCAGAAGCTTTGGGACAGTCGGGGTTTAAACCCATGCCTGATCCTATGTTGCAGGGACTGTCAGGGTCTCATAAGCGCCCACTATCCCAGATTGTTGACACAGATACCGACACGGATTCTGACTCCAGTGTCGATTACGATGATGCAAAGTTACAGCCAAAATTGGCAAAATCCATTCGATTTATGATTATGGCAATAAAAGATGTTTTGCACATCACAGAGGAACCCCCTGTCGCTGACAAGAGGGTACATATGTACAAGGGTAAGAAGCCTGAGGTAACCTTTCCCCCCTCACACGAGCTGAACGAGTTATGTGAAAAAGCTTGGGAATCTCCAGATAAAAGACTGCAGATTTCCAAAAGGATTCTTATGGCGTATCCTTTCCCATCAACGGATAGGTTACGATGGGAATCCTCCCCTAGGGTGGACAAAGCATTAACACGCTTATCCAAGAAGGTAGCCCTCCCGTCCCAGGATACGGCTACCCTCAAAGAGTGTGCTGACCGCAAACAGGAGATTACCCTGAAGTCCATTTATACACATTCAGGTACCTTACTCAGACCGGCAATTGCGTCGGCCTGGGTGTGTAGTGCTGTAGCGGCATGGACAAATACCTTATCTGAGGGGATGGATAGCCTAGACAAGGATACTATTTTATTGACCCTGGGGCATATAAGAGATGCTGTCCTATATATGTGTGTATGCAAACTACAGGTGGTGCTGCAGGGCCCACACCCTTTTACTTGTCTTGTAGAGCAGCTCTGAAGCTGTTACAGTGCCCAGCTGCTGCAAGAAATCAGCTTGAATGCTTCAGGGGCTTGGGCATGGCCAACATGAGCCCCACACCGAAGGAGGGTGGGGGTGTTTAATGCAAACTTGGGGTTATCCAAGCGCCGCAAAAGGCCATGCCCTGCATGCCCCTTTTCTCTTTTCATATACAGATGAGGGTTCCAGCCAACTTTGGCCCACTGCTTGGATGACATCACCGTATGCAAATCCGTCTGCTGCAGACCTTCCCCCAGGAATGCTTGCAATAGTTGTTGCATATGGTTTAATGTCTGAGGGTGCTTCAGTATTAGGCAGCCTTCCGCCCTCCCATGTTCATCTGAAAAGATGTGGTCTCCCTGTAGTTGTTGTCCCCAGACGAGAGTTCCCTTGTGCTTCCTCAGTTAAATCTCCTTAACTTGACGGGGGTGTGCCCGAGCAGCCGCCCTCCCCAGCCCTATCCCAACACCACCTGTAGTTTGCATACACACATATATAGGACAGCATCTCTTATATGCCCCAGGGTCAATAAAATAGTATCCTTATCTAGGGTATCCATCCCCTCAGATAAGGTATCCGTCCATGCCGCTACAGCACTACACACCCAGGCCGACGCAATTGTCGGTCTGAGTAAGGTACCTGAATGTGTATAAATGGACTTCAGGGTAATCTCCTGTTTGCGGTCAGCAGACTCTTTGAGGGTAGCCGTATACTGGGACGGGAGGGCTACCTTCTTGGATAAGCGTGTTAATGCTTTGTCCACCCTAGGGGAGGATTCCCATCGTAACCTATCCATTGATGGGAAAGGATACGCCATAAGAATCCTTTTGGAAATCTGCAGTCTTTTATCTGGAGATTCCCAAGCTTTTTCACATAACTCGTTCAGCTCGTGTGACCCCCTCAAAGGTTACCTCAGGCTTTTTCACCTTGTACATATGTACCCTCTTGTCAGGGACAGGGGGTTCCTCTCTGATGTGCAAAACATCTTTTATTGCCATAATCATATATCGAATGGATTTTGCCAATTTTGGCTGTAACTTTGCATCATCGTAATCGACACTGGAGTCAGAATCCGTGTCTGTATCTGTGTCAACAATCTGGGATAGTGGGCGCTTATGAGACCCTGACAGTCCCTGCAACATAGGATCAGGCATGGGTTGAGACCCTGACTGTCCCAAAGCTTCAGCCTTGTCTAATCTTTTGTGCAATGAGTTTACACTAGCATTTAAAACATTCCACATATCCATCCAATCAGCTGTCGGCGGAGACACCACATTCATTTGCTCCTGCTCCTCTCTAATATAGCCTTCTTCCTCAGACATGTCGACACACGTGTACCGACACACCACACACACAGGGAATGCTTTTTCTGAAGACAGTTTCCCCACAAGGCCCTTTGGAGAGACAGAGAGAGAGTATGCCAGCACACCCCCCAGCGCTATATAACCCAGGAATACACAGTAACTTAATGTTTGCCCAGTAGTACTGCAGCATGTAATTTGCGCCAAATTATGTGCCCCCCCCCCCCTCTTTTCAACTCTCTTGTCTACCGTGGTATAAGCAGGGGAGAGTCCGGGGAGCTTCCTCTCAGCGGTGCTGTGAAGAAAAAATGGCGCTGGTGAGTGCTGAGGGAGAAGCCCCGCACCCTCGGCGGCAGGCTTCTGTCCCGCTTAAACTGTAAAATTGGCGGGGGCTCATACATATATACAGTGCCCCGCTGTATATGTGTTATATTTTTGCCAAAAAGAGGTTTATATTGCTGCCCAGGGTGCCCCCCCCTGCGCCCTGCACCCTTACAGTGACCGGAGTGTGTGAGGTGTATGGGAGCAATGGCGCACAGCTGCAGTGCTGTGCGTTACTTCAGTGAAGATCATGAAGTCTTCTGCCGCCTCTGAAGTCTTCTTTTCTTCTCATACTCACCCGGCTTCTATCTTCCGGCTCTGCAAGGGGGACGGAGGCGCGGCTCTGGGACGGACGGCGAGGGTGAGATCCTGCGTACCAATCCCTCTGGAGCTAATGGTGTCCAGTAGCCTAAGAAGCAGGACCTTGCAACTCAGAGAGTAGGGCTGCTTCTCTCCCCTCAGTCCCTCGATGAGGGAGTCTGTTGCCAGCAGTGCTCCCTGAAAATTAAAAACTTAACAAAATACTTTCTGTCAGAAAGCTCAGGAGAGCTCCTGAAAAGCACCCAGTCTCCACTGGGCACAGTATCAAACTGAGGTCTGGAGGAGGGGCATAGAGGGAGGAGCCAGTGCACACCCAGAACTAAAGTCTTTCTTAAAGTACCCATGTCTCCTGCGGAGCCTATCTATCCCCATGGTCCTTACGGAGTCCCCAGCATCCTCTAGGACGTTAGAGAAAATAGGATTTTAATACCTACCGGTAAATCCTTTTCTCTTAGTCCGTAGAGGATGCTGGGCACCCGTCCCAGTGCGTACTGTGTCTGCAGTTATTAAATGGCCCTTAACTCCAGAACATTTATGTGGAGAAAACTTTCCTGACTTGACCATCTTCCTTGGATGTTTTCCCCCTGTGTGACTGCTCCCCAGCCTCGGAGGGTTGCATCCATGGTCCCTAGGATCCAGTCCTGGATCCCGAACCATGGCCCCTCTAGGAGGTGAGAACTGTGCAGCCACCAATGGAGTAAGATTCTGGTCTTGGAAGACAGGATTATCCTCCGGTGCATGTGTAGGTGGGATCCGGACCACTTGTCCAACAGGTCCCACTGGAACACTCTGGCATGGAACCTGCCAAACTGAATGGCCTCGTAGGCCGCAACCATCTTCCCCAGCAACAGAATGCATTGATGGATTAACACTCTTGCTGGTTTCAGAATTTGTTTGACCAGACTCTGGAACTCCATAGCCTTTCCACTGGAAGAAAGCCTCTTCTGTGTCCAGTATTACTCCCAGAAACAACAACCGCGTCATTGGGACCAACTGCGATTTTGGCAAGTTTAGGAGCCAACCATGTTGTTGAAGAACTGTCAGGGAGAGTAGATGTTTTGCACCAACTGGTCCCTGGATCTCGCCTTTATCAGGAGATCATCCAAGTACGGCATAATTGTGACTCCTTGCTTGCGAAGGAGAACCATCATTTCCACCATCACCCTGGTGAAAATCCTCGGAGCCGTGGACAGACCAAACGGCAACGTCTGAAATTGGTAATGACAATCCTGAATTGCAAACCTCAGGTAGCTTGATGCAGTGGCTAAACGGGAACATGTAATTAGGCATCCTTATGTCTACCAAAACCATGAAATCTCCTTCCTCCGGACTGGAGATCCCTACCCTGAGAGATTCCATCTTGAAATTGAATTTCTTTAGGTAGAAATTGAGGGATTTCAGATTTAAGATTGGTCTGACTGAGCCGTCCGGCTTCGGGAGCACGAAGAGGCTTGAATAAAAACCTTCTCCCTGCTGACTAAGGCCGATTTGAACAATCGGTGAGGGGGAACGTCTTGAAACCCCAGTTTGTACCCTTGTGACACTATTTGTAAAACCCACGAGTCCAGGTCCAAATTAATCCAGAACTGACTGAAGTGTTTTAGACGTGCCCCCACTGGTGTGGGCTCCTGCAAGAGAGCCCCAGCGTCATGCAGTGGATTTGGCAGAAGCAGAGGACGATCTCTGCTCCTGCGATCTTGAAGAGGCTACAGACCTCTTCCCTCTTCTCCTTCCTCTACCTGCAAAGAAAGGGGAATCTTAACTTCTTGCATATCTATTGGGACAAAATGACTGCGTTAGACAATGATGCGTCTTCATCCGTTGAGAGGGAACATAGGGCAAGAAGGTTGACTTACCTGCGGGAGCTGCCGAGATCAAATTAACTAGGCCGTTGCCAAACAAGGCTTCACCTTCATAGGGAAGAGACTCCCTTTCTTCTTGGAGTCAGCATCAGCATTCCCTTGGTGAATCCACAATGCCCTCCTATCCGAGACTGCCATGAAATTGGCCCGTGAACTCAAGAGTCCTATATCCCTTGCAGTCGTAAGTATGCTGCAGTGTCCTTGATATGATCCAACGTAAGGAGTATCCCATCTCTCCAAGATATCTATATCGGAAGACAAGGTATTCGACCAATTCTTGAATACTACTACTCACCCATGCGCATGTAATGGCAGGTCTAAGTAATGTACCCGTGGTTACATAACTAGAAATAATGTAGCTTCCTGCATATGATCCGCTGGATTTGTGACAGGGCCCCGTGCAGAACAGGGGGTGACTCCCACTTTATTCTGTCCGCAGCAGGAAATGAATAAACAATCGGAAACCTTTTGGGGATTTGAAACCATCTTGTCGAGCTGGATCAGACTTTCTCAAACAGAGATGGAGGAATGTTACATCAGCTTTCATTATATATCTATATATACATACATATAGACCCCTTTGTCAGGAACAGCAGGGTCCTCAGTGATTTTAATATGTCCTTAATATCCACAATCATGTACTGAATGCTCCTTGCCAATATTGGATCTAATCAGGAAATATTATGGTCGACATAGGAATCAGTATCCGAGTCAGTATCAGTGTGTAGTAACATTATTGCGGGCCTGAGGGAAAAGAAGCATAGCCATGAACATCACATCTATTCTCTACGTCTGTGTCTGGGACACAGATTTATCCAACCTCACTCTGATATTATTGAAACTTTCACCCAGTCAGTTATTGGTGGTGCCAACAGGGCCACCATCATATGTCTGCATTCCTAATATAGTTTCCTCTTGGGAAAAACATTCAGCCACCGACATGTTGACACACATGTACCAAGTACCCACAGACACATCGGCTTATGGGGGATAGACCTACAGTAAATCTGTCAGAGGGACAGAGAGGATTTTTCAGCTCACAACCCAGCGTCAAAAGTACACAGTCTGGGAAATAATAAACTCTATAGTGATAGACTTGTAACGCTCTATAGATGTGCTGGTGAGGTGAGGAAGAAGCCCCGCCGCTGTAATGGCACGCTTCTGTCCCGCTCAGAAACAAATAATTAATTACGCTGGCGGGGTAAGGACAGTGCCCAGGCACTAATGTCCACTTTTGCCAGCCTTTTGTGAGGAATTTATGCTGCCCACGGTGCCCCCCCCCCACCCACCCACATGCCCTGCACCCTGCAGTGCCTGTGTTTGTGTGGAAGCATGGCGCACAGCATTCCGCTCGCTGCGTGGTACCTCCGAATGCCGTCACTGGAGAAGAAGTCTTCTGTTCTTCTGCTACTCGCCTGTCTTCTGACTTCTGGCTCTGTAAGGGGGTGATGGCAGGCTACGGGAGTGGGCATCTAGGCGTACCCAGCGATCAGCACCCTCAGGAGCTAATGGTGTCCTGTCAGCCAGAAGCAGAGCCATTGAACTCACTAGAAGTTGGTCATACTTCTCTCCCCTAAGTTCCACGAAGCAGGGAGACTGTTGCCAGCAGCCTCCCTGAAAATAAGAAAAACTAACATAAGTCTTTTCAGAGAAACTCAGTAGAGCTCCCCTGTAGTGCATCCAGTCTCACTGGGCACAATTCTAAAACTGGAGTCTGGAGGAGGGGCATAGAGGGAGGAGACAGTTCACACCCTTTGAAAGTCTTAAAGTGCCCATGTCTCCTGCGGATCCCGTCTATACCCCATGGTTCTTAATGTGATCCCAGCATCCTCTAGGACGTATGAGAAAACAAATAACGCACACACGAGGAGGAGAGAACAAAGGAAGCTATAAGGAGGGGAGGGGAGGGGAGGGGAGGGGGGGGGGGAGGTAAGGTAGTAAAGGGATATTGGATAAACTACAACCTTATACATGTTCATTAATGTACCAGTAGTTAGAAGTAGAAGAGCTCTAACAGAAACCACAAAGCTTATCTAAAGCCACACCACACTGGATATGCCCAATCTCATTTGATCTTTGAAGCAAAGCAGTATTGGACTTTGTTACTACCAAGCAGTCTCCCATCCATGTATTATCAGATTCTTTAGGTGTTTTTAAACTATCAACACCCTTTTCTTGGTACTGTACATTTAATTTTTACACATATTCTTTTATGTACCAGAAGTTAGAAGTAGAAGAGCTCTAACAGAAACCACGAGCTCATCTACAGCCACAGCACACTGGATTTGCCCAATCTCTCCTGATCATGGAAGCTGAGCAGTGTTGGTCCTGGTTTTAGTACTTGGATGGGAGACCACCAGGAAATACCAGGAGCTGTGTGTATTTTTACAATACCAACACCGTTCTCTTGATGCATTCCATTTTGAAACATTGGGGCAGATCTATTAAGCCTGGTGAACTGATAAAGTGCAAGGTGATAAAGTACCAGCCAGTCAGCTCCTAACTGTCATTTTTCAAACCCAGCCTGTGACATGGCAATTAGGAGTTGATTGGCTGGTACTTTATCACCATGCAAATTATCATTTCACCAGGTTTAATAAATCGTCCGCTTATTCATTTATGTACGAGTAGTTAGAAGTAGAAGAACTCTAACAGAAACCACTAAGCTCATCTACAGCCACACCACACTGTATATGCCCAATATCACCTGATCTTAGGCCTGGTTTGTTCTTGGATGTGAGACCACCTGGGAATACCAGGTGCTGTAGGTAGTTTTATACTACCAACACCGTTCTCTTGATGCATTCTATTTTGAAACTTATTCATTGATGTAGAAGTTAGAAACAGCAAAAATCATCTACAGCCGCATCACACTGGATATGTCCAATCCAGTGGCGTAACTAGAAATTTTTCTCCCCCAAGCCAAAAAATTCTTCGGCGCCCCCCCCCCCCCCTTCATGCTCCATAATTGGGAGCAAGAAAGGGATAAATATGCGCGCGCCTAAGGCGCGCGCGTCAAAAAAGGGGCGTGGTTTTGTTGGAGTGGGCGTGGTTTCACATAAAGGGGCGTGGCATTGCAGGGAAAGACTACCTTATACCCCAGTTTTGCAACCTGCACGCCCATACGTTGGCCACCACAGGAAAGAAAAATAATCCTGATTCATGCCCCTTACATTATTTGTCATTTTTCCTCCTTATAGTAATGCTCAGTATACATTATGCCACATACTGCAATGGCCCTTAGACATTATGCCGCACACAATAATGCACGACACAATATGCACACACTGTAATGCCCCCGACACATTATGCCACACCGTAATGTCTGTGACACATTATGCCACACACCGTAATGCCTGTGACACATTATGACAGGAATCGCAATGCCCGTTATACATTATGCTACACACTGCAATGCCCCTGATACATTATAGCACATACAATGTCTGTGACACATTATGACACACACCGCAATGTCCGTGATACATTATGCCACACACTGCAATTAGAGATGAGCGGGTTCGGTTTCTCTGAATCCGAACCCGCACGAACTTCATGTTTTTTTCACGGGTCCGAGCAGACTCGGATCCTCCCGCCTTGCTCGGTTAACCCGAGCGCGCCCGAACGTCATCATAACGCTGTCGGATTCTCGCGAGACTCGGATTCTATATAAGGAGCCGCGCGTCGCCGCCATTTTCACACGTGCATTGAGATTGATAGGGAGAGGACGTGGCTGGCGTCCTCTCCATTTAGATTAGGGTTGAGAGAGAGAGAGAGAGAGATTGACCTGAGGCTGTGATACTGTAGAAGAGAGTGCAGAGTTTAGTGACTGACGACCACAGTGACCACCAGACAGTGCAGTTGTTTGTTTTATTTAATATATCCGTTCTCTGCCTGAAAAAAACGATACACACAGTGACTCAGTCACATACCATATCTGTGTGCACTGCTCAGCCCAGTGTGCTGCATCAATGTATATATATATCTGACTGTGCTCAGCTCACACAGCTTATAATTGTGGGGGAGACTGGGAGCACTGCAGTGCCAGTTATAGGTTATAGCAGGAGCCAGGAGTACATAATATTATATTAAAATTAAACAGTGCACACTTTTGCTGCAGGAGTGCCACTGCCAGTGTGACTAGTGACCAGTGACCTGACCACCAGTATATATAATATTAGTAGTATACTATCTCTTTATCAACCAGTCTATATTAGCAGCAGACACAGTACAGTGCGGTAGTTCACGGCTGTGGCTACCTCTGTGTCGGCACTCGGCAGCCCGTCCATAATTGTATATACCACCTAACCGTGGTTTTTTTTTCTTTCTTTATAGTCATACTAGTTACGAGTATACTATCTCTTTTATCAACCAGTCTATATTAGCAGCAGACACAGTACAGTGCGGTAGTTCACGGCTGTGGCTACCTCTGTGTCGGCACTCGGCAGCCCGTCCATAATTGTATATACCACCTAACCGTGGTTTTTTTTTCTTTCTTTATACATACATACTAGTTACGAGTATACTATCTCTTTATCAACCAGTCTATATTAGCAGCAGACACAGTACAGTGCGGTAGTTCACGGCTGTGGCTACCTCTGTGTCGGCACTCGGCAGCCCGTCCATAATTGTATATACCACCTAACCGTGGTTTTTTTTTTCTTTCTTTATACATACATACTAGTTACGAGTATACTATCTCTTTATCAACCAGTCTATATATTAGCAGCAGACACAGTACAGTGCGGTAGTTCACGGCTGTGGCTACCTCTGTGTCGGCACTCGGCAGCCCGTCCATAATTGTATATACCACCTAACCGTGGTTTTTTTTTTCTTTCTTTATACATACATACTAGTTACGAGTATACTATCTCTTTATCAACCAGTCTATATATTAGCAGCAGACACAGTACAGTGCGGTAGTTCACGGATGTGGCTACCTCTGTGTCGGCACTCGGCAGCCCGTCCATAATTGTATATACCACCTAACCGTGGTTTTTTTTTCTTTCTTTATACATACATACTAGTTACGAGTATACTATCTCTTTATCAACCAGTCTATATTAGCAGCAGACACAGTACAGTGCGGTAGTTCACGGCTGTGGCTACCTCTGTGTCGGCACTCGGCAGCCCGTCCATAATAGTATATACCACCTAACCGTGGTTTTTTTTTCTTTCTTTATACATACATACTAGTTACGAGTATACTATCTCTTTATCAACCAGTCTATATATTAGCAGCAGACACAGTACAGTGCGGTAGTTCACGGCTGTGGCTACCTCTGTGTCGGCACTCGGCAGCCCGTCCATAATTGTATATACCACCTAACCGTGGTTTTTTTTTCTTTCTTTATAGTCATACTAGTTACGAGTATACTATCTCTTTATCAACCAGTCTATATTAGCAGCAGACACAGTACAGTGCGGTAGTTCACGGCTGTGGCTACCTCTGTGTCGGCACTCGGCAGCCCGTCCATAATTGTATATACCACCTAACCGTGGTTTTTTTTTCTTTCTTTATACATACATACTAGTTACGAGTATACTATCTCTTTATCAACCAGTCTATATATTAGCAGCAGACACAGTACAGTGCGGTAGTTCACGGCTGTGGCTACCTCTGTGTCGGCACTCGGCAGCCCGTCCATAATTGTATACTAGTATCCAATCCATCCATCTCCATTGTTTACCTGAGGTGCCTTTTAGTTGTGCCTATTAAAATATGGAGAACAAAAATGTTGAGGTTCCAAAATTAGGGAAAGATCAAGATCCACTTCCACCTCGTGCTGAAGCTGCTGCCACTAGTCATGGCCGAGACGATGAAATGCCAGCAACGTCGTCTGCCAAGGCCGATGCCCAATGTCATAGTACAGAGCATGTCAAATCCAAAACACCAAATATCAGTAAAAAAAGGACTCCAAAACCTAAAATAAAATTGTCGGAGGAGAAGCGTAAACTTGCCAATATGCCATTTACCACACGGAGTGGCAAGGAACGGCTGAGGCCCTGGCCTATGTTCATGGCTAGTGGTTCAGCTTCACATGAGGATGGAAGCACTCAGCCTCTCGCTAGAAAAATGAAAAGACTAAAGCTGGCAAAAGCAGTAGCACCGCAAAGAACTGTGCGTTCTTCGAAATCCCAAATCCACAAGGAGAGTCCGACTCCAATTGTGTCGGTTGCGATGCCTGACCTTCCCAACACTGGACGTGAAGAGCATGCGCCTTCCACCATTTGCACGCCCCCTGCAAGTGATGGAAGGAGCACCCGCAGTCCAGTTCCTGATAGTCAGATTGAAGATGTCAGTGTTGAAGTACACCAGGATGAGGAGGATATGGGTGTTGCTGGCGCTGGGGAGGAAATTGACCAGGAGGATTCTGATGGTGAGGTGGTTTGTTTAAGTCAGGCACCCGGGGAGACACCTGTTGTCCGTGGTAGGAATATGGCCGTTGACATGCCTGGTGAAAATACCAAAAAAATCAGCTCTTCGGTGTGGAAGTATTTCACCAGAAATGCGGACAACAGGTGTCAAGCCGTGTGTTCCCTTTGTCAAGCTGTAATAAGTAGGGGTAAGAACGTTAACCACCTTGGAACATCCTCCCTTATACATCACCTGCAGCACATTCATAATAAGTCAGTGACAAGTTCAAAAACTTTGGGTGACAGCGGAAGCAGTCCACTGACCAGTAAATCCCTTCCTCTTGTAACCAAGCTCACGCAAACCACCCCACCAACTCCCTCAGTGTCAATTTCCTCCTTCCCCAGGAATGCCAATAGTCCTGCAGGCAATGTCACTGGCAATTCTGACGAGTCCTCTCCTGCCTGGGATTCCTCCGATGCATCCTTGCGTGTAACGCCTACTGCTGCTGGCGCTGCTGTTGTTGCTGCTGGGAGTCGATGGTCATCCCAGAGGGGAAGTCGTAAGCCCACTTGTACTACTTCCAGTAAGCAATTGACTGTTCAACAGTCCTTTGCGAGGAAGATGAAATATCACAGCAGTCATCCTGCTGCAAAGCGGATAACTGAGGCCTTGACAACTATGTTGGTGTTAGACGTGCGTCCGGTATCCGCCGTTAGTTCACAGGGAACTAGACAATTTATTGAGGCAGTGTGCCCCCGTTACCAAATACCATCTAGGTTCCACTTCTCTAGGCAGGCGATACCGAGAATGTACACGGACGTCAGAAAAAGACTCACCAGTGTCCTAAAAAATGCAGTTGTACCCAATGTCCACTTAACCACGGACATGTGGACAAGTGGAGCAGGGCAGGGTCAGGACTATATGACTGTGACAGCCCACTGGGTAGATGTATGGACTCCCGCCGCAAGAACAGCAGCGGCGGCACCAGTAGCAGCATCTCGCAAACGCCAACTCTTTCCTAGGCAGGCTACGCTTTGTATCACCGCTTTCCAGAATACGCACACAGCTGAAAACCTCTTACGGCAACTGAGGAAGATCATCGCGGAATGGCTTACCCCAATTGGACTCTCCTGTGGATTTGTGGCATCGGACAACGCCAGCAATATTGTGTGTGCATTAAATATGGGCAAATTCCAGCACGTCCCATGTTTTGCACATACCTTGAATTTGGTGGTGCAGAATTTTTTAAAAAACGACAGGGGCGTGCAAGAGATGCTGTCGGTGGCCAGAAGAATTGCGGGACACTTTCGGCGTACAGGCACCACGTACAGAAGACTGGAGCACCACCAAAAACTACTGAACCTGCCCTGCCATCATCTGAAGCAAGAAGTGGTAACGAGGTGGAATTCAACCCTCTATATGCTTCAGAGGTTGGAGGAGCAGCAAAAGGCCATTCAAGCCTATACAATTGAGCACGATATAGTAGGTGGAATGCACCTGTCTCAAGCGCAGTGGAGAATGATTTCAACGTTGTGCAAGGTTCTGATGCCCTTTGAACTTGCCACACGTGAAGTCAGTTCAGACACTGCCAGCCTGAGTCAGGTCATTCCCCTCATCAGGCTTTTGCAGAAGAAGCTGGAGACATTGAAGGAGGAGCTAACACGGAGCGATTCCGCTAGGCATGTGGGACTTGTGGATGGAGCCCTTAATTCGCTTAACAAGGATTCACGGGTGGTCAATCTGTTGAAATCAGAGCACTACATTTTGGCCACCGTGCTCGATCCTAGATTTAAAGCCTACCTTGGATCTCTCTTTCCGGCAGACACAAGTCTGCTGGGGTTGAAAGACCTGCTGGTGACAAAATTGTCAAGTCAAGCGGAACGCGACCTGTCAACATCTCCTCCTTCACATTCTCCCGCAACTGGGGGTGCGAGGAAAAGGCTCAGAATTCCGAGCCCACCCGCTGGCGGTGATGCAGGGCAGTCTGGAGCGACTGCTGATGCTGACATCTGGTCCGGACTGAAGGACCTGACAACGATTACGGACATGTCGTCTACTGTCACTGCATATGATTCTCTCAACATTGATAGAATGGTGGAGGATTATATGAGTGACCGCATCCAAGTAGGCACGTCACACAGTCCGTACTTATACTGGCAGGAAAAAGAGGCAATTTGGAGGCCCTTGCACAAACTGGCTTTATTCTACCTAAGTTGCCCTCCCACAAGTGTGTACTCCGAAAGAGTGTTTAGTGCCGCCGCTCACCTTGTCAGCAATCGGCGTACGAGGTTACATCCAGAAAATGTGGAGAAGATGATGTTCATTAAAATGAATTATAATCAATTCCTCCGCGGAGACATTGACCAGCAGCAATTGCCTCCACAAAGTACACAGGGAGCTGAGATGGTGGATTCCAGTGGGGACGAATTGATAATCTGTGAGGAGGGGGATGTACACGGTGATATATCGGAGGGTGATGATGAGGTGGACATCTTGCCTCTGTAGAGCCAGTTTGTGCAAGGAGAGATTAATTGCTTCTTTTTTTGGGGGGGTCCAAACCAACCCGTCATATCAGTCACAGTCGTGTGGCAGACCCTGTCACTGAAATGATGGGTTGGTTAAAGTGTGCATGTCCTGTTTTGTTTATACAACATAAGGGTGGGTGGGAGGGCCCAAGGACAATTCCATCTTGCACCTCTTTTTTCTTTTCTTTTTCTTTGCGTCATGTGCTGTTTGGGGAGGGTTTTTTGGAAGGGACATCCTGCGTGACACTGCAGTGCCACTCCTAGATGGGCCCGGTGTTTGTGTCGGCCACTAGGGTCGCTTATCTTACTCACACAGCTACCTCATTGCGCCTCTTTTTTTCTTTGCGTCATGTGCTGTTTGGGGAGGGTTTTTTGGAAGGGACATCCTGCGTGACACTGCAGTGACACTCCTAGATGGGCCCGGTGTTTGTGTCGGCCACTAGGGTCGCTAATCTTACTCACACAGCTACCTCATTGCGCCTCTTTTTTTCTTTGCGTCATGTGCTGTTTGGGGAGGGTTTTTTGGAAGGGCCATCCTGCGTGACACTGCAGTGCCACTCCTAGATGGGCCCGGTGTTTGTGTCGGCCACTAGGGTCGCTTATCTTACTCACACAGCGACCTCGGTGCAAATTTTAGGACTAAAAATAATATTGTGAGGTGTGAGGTATTCAGAATAGACTGAAAATGAGTGGAAATTATGGTTTTTGAGGTTAATAATACTTTGGGATCAAAATGACCGCCAAATTCTATGATTTAAGCTGTTTTTTAGGTTTTTTGGAAAAAAACACCCGAATCCAAAACACACCCGAATCCGACAAAAAAAATTCGGTGAGGTTTTGCCAAAACGCGGTCGAACCCAAAACACGGCCGCGGAACCGAACCCAAAACCAAAACACAAAACCCGAAAAATTTCCGGCGCTCATCTCTAACTGCAATGCCCGATACATTATAGCACATACAATGCCTGTGACACATTATGCCACACACTGCAATGACCTTGAGACATTATACCACAATGCCCGTGATATAGTATACCATACACCGTAATGCCTGTGACACATACCGCAATGCCCTGCCCGTTATACCCTATGCCACACATCGCAATGCCCGTTATGTATTATGCCACACTGCAATGACCCTGAGACATTATACCACATACCACAATGCCCGTGATATAGTATACCACACACCGTAATGCCTGACACATTATGACACACACCGCAATGTCCGTGATACATTATGCCACACACTGCAATGACCCTGAGACATTATACCACATATCACAATGCCCGCGATATAGTATACCATACACCGTAATGCCTGCGACACATTATGACACACACCGCAATGTCCGTGATACATTATGCCACACACCGTAATGCCCATTACACATTAAGTCCTACAGTAAGGCTTCTAATTACTTTTCAATTACCTGCTCGTTGTCAGGGGTTTCATGCACTGGGTGTCATGCTCGTTGCCAGGGGTTTCATGCTCTTGGTTCCATGCACGGTGCCAGGGGTTTTCATGCTCAGGGTGTCATGCTCGTTGCCAGGGGTTTCATGCACTGGGTGTCATGCTCGTTGCCAGGTGTTTCATGCACTGGGTGTCATGCTCGTTGCCAGATGTTTCATGCACTGGGTGTCATGCTCGTTGCTAGGAGGTAGTCTTTGTTGCTAGGGCTGTGCTCCCAGTGCCACATATGTCCCCAGTGCCAGATATTCCCCCACGGTGCCAGGTACTTACATGCCCCAGTGCCAAATATAGTCGTCCCCCCATGTGCCAGGTACACATATGCCCCCAGTGCCAGATATTCCCCCCCAGTGCCATATATGCCCCCAGTGCCAGATATTCCCCCCAGTGCCATATATGCCCCCCGTGCCATATATGCCCCCAGTGCCAGATACCCCCCCCAGTGCCATATATGCCCCCAGTGCCAGATATTCCCCCCCAGTGCCATATATGCCCCAGTGCCAGATATCCCCCCCATTGCCAGATATGCCCCCAGTGCCAGATATTCCCCCCAGTGCCAGAAATGCCCCAGTGCCAGATATTCCTCCCTCCCCCCCCCCCGTGCCATATATGCCCCCAGTGCCAGATATTTACCCCCCCCCCCCCGCCGTCGCTTTTTGGAGGGACACGGAGGGCACAGCTCGTCTCTCCTGTGTCCCTCCTGCTGCATCATCTCCGGCGGACGCGGGTCTAATAGGGGGAAGTGCCGGTTCGTGAGCCAATTAGAGCTCACGGACGGCACTTCCCCCTATTAGACCCGCGGCCGCCGGAGATGATGCAGCAGGAGGGACACAGGGAGGCGCGCTGTGTGCCCTCCGTGTCCCTCCAAAAAGCGGCGGAGGGAAGGAGACTGCAGACTGACATGCGGACGCTCGTCCGCATGTCAGTCTGCTGTAAATCAGTGGCGCCCCCGCAGCCTCTCGCCCCCAAGCCACCGCGAGGACTGCGGGGGCAGTAGTTACGCCACTGGTCCAATCTCATCTGATGATGGAAGCTAAGCAGTGTTGTGCCTGGTTTGTTTTTGGATTTCAAGTCCTGCCTTCTGGTTTGGCCATGGCACCTCGGATATTCACCAAGGTCATGGCCGTGATGACGACCCTTCACCATCAGAGAATCAGGATCCTGCCAAATCTGGACGACTTGCTGATCCTGGTGAACTCCCAAGAGGTTCTCCACAGTTATCTGGAACTGGCGGTCCAATTCCTAAAAGTCCACGGGTGGCTCATCAACTGAAAAAAGTCCTCGCTGGTCCCTGCTCGGAACATTGTGCACCTAGGGGCACTGCTGGACACACACAGCCAACAATTGTTTCTGTCTCCAGAGAAAGTCCTGAAAATTCAGGACAGTATCGTCCTCTCTCGCCCAAGAGTGTTGATACACACAGCGATGCAAGTACTAGACCTCATGGTGTCGGCTTTCGATATGGTAGAGTACGCTCAATTTCATTACCGCCCTCTGCAGAGGTTAATCCTCTCCAAGTGGGACGGCCTGCCTCATCGGATGATGTCTCAAATGATCTCCTTGACTCCGGAGGTTCGTCTGACACTGAGCTGGTGGCTACAGGACCAACAGTTGAGCAGGGGCCATCCCTTCTGGATCTCCAACTGTGTCCTCCTGACAATGGATGCCAGTCTTTTGGGCTGGGCCATGGTGTTGGAGCAACACTTTCTCCAGGGTCGGTGGACCAGGGAGGAATCTCTCCTCCTGATATACATTCTGGAATTGCAGGCAGTGTTCAATTAATTGACACTGGCCCTGCCTCTAGTACAGAACAGGCCTGTTCAAGTACAATCTGACAACGCCACCACGGTAGTGTACACAAATCATCAAGGCGGCACTCGAAACTGCATGGCAAAGCTGGAAGTATCAAAAATCCTCCGTTGGGTAGAAAGTCATCTGACAGCAATATCGGCAGTGTTCATTCCCGGAGTCCTCAACTAGGAAGCGGATTTCCTCAGTCGTCAGGACGTTCACGCTGGAGAGTGGAGAGGCCGCTGCAGAAATGTCTGCACTGGTGTCAGTAGGTGACTGAGGCAGGGATGACTGGGAGATAGTGGGTGACTGAAGCATGTATGAGTGGGAGATAGTGGGTGACTGAGGCCGGGGTGACTGGGAGATAGTGGGTGACAGGGAGATAGTGGGTTACTGAGGGAGGGGTGATAGGAAGGGGTTGGGTAAGTATGGGAAGAAAGTGGGTGACAGGTATAATAAATGACTAAGGCAGGGGTGATAGGGAGATAGTGGATGACTGTGGCAGGGGTGACAGGGACAGTAAGAGACTGAGGCAGGGGTGACAGGGATAGTGGCTGACTGAGGCAGGGGTGACTGGGAGATAGTGGGTGACTGAGGCAGGGTTGACAGGGATAGTGGGTGACTGAAGCAGGGGTGATAGGGTGACAGTGGGTGACTAAAGCAGGGGTGACTGGTATAGTGGGTGACTGAGGCAGGGATCGCAGATATAGTGGTTGACTGAGGCAGCGGTGACTGGGAGATAGTGGGTAACTGAGGCAGGGGTGACAGGGAAAGTGTGTGACTCAGGCAGGGGTGATAGGGAGATAGTGGGCTGCATATCTCTGCCTCACTGCAGCAGCACATTCCTGCTTCAATGACAGCAGCACATCCCTACCTCACTTATAGCAGCACATCCCTGCCTCGCTGACAGCAGCACATCCCTGCCTCGCTGACAGCAGCACATCCCTGCCTCGCTGACAGCAGCACATCCCTGCTTCACTGACAGCAGCACATCCCTGCTTCGCTGACAGCAGCAGGGCCGGATTAACAATGGGGCGGATGGAGCTGCAGCTCCAGGCCCCCCCATCACAATAGGCCCACAGCATCTGCTGTGCTGCTGCAGCAAGGATTTTTTTTCCCCTGCTACAGCAGCTTGCAAGTGATAGTCTGAAGCACCGCTCCCACCGGCGCGTAGATGTATTATTGATAGTAGTTGGACTGCCTGCGTCTGCTACAGCTGGCTGAACGGCTCAAAACGCCAGCAGTACACAGCCACACTTCGGCAGAGGATCTGGAAACTCAACAGGGGGCGTGGCTACACGGAGTCCAGGGGGCGGAGCTACACAGGACTGTCTCAGGCTGCCTGCTGCGAGTCACATGGCTGCTGCTGTGCTGGCTGTGAGAGGGAGAGTTGAAGCTGATGCACATGCAGGGCAGCCAGTGAGAGTGAACTCTGCTGTAGTGTGTAAGGTAAGAGTGAGTGGGGGGGAATTGTGTGTGTGTGAGCTTCTGTGAATGTGATTTCCATGTGAACTTCTATATGTGTGTGTGTCTTGTATGTGAGGTTCTGCAGGGAGTAGGATATAATATAGCAAGGGTGAGAGAGTGCAGGTGCAGGGAGTGTGTGAGTGTAATATAGCGCAAGGGTAAGAGTGTGTAAGTGTAATAAAGTGCGGGAGCAGGGAGTGTGTGAGTGTGATACAGCGCGGGGGGCGGGAGTGAGTGACTGTAATAGAGTGCGGGGAGCGGGAGTGTGTGAGCGTAATATAGCGCAAGGGTGAGAGAGTGAGTGTAATAGATTGCGGGGACAAGGAGTGTGTGAGTGTGATACAGCACGGGGGGCGGGAGTGTGTGAGTGTAATAGAGTGCAGGGGTGGGAGTGTGTGAGTGATACAGCGCAGGGGGCGGGAGTGTGTGAGTGTAATAGAGTGCGGGGGCAGGAGTATGTGAGTATAATAGAGTGCGGGGGACGGGAATGTGTGACTGTAATAGAGTGCGGGGGCAGGAGTAAGTGAGTGTAATAGAGTGCAGGAGGCAGAGAGTGTGTGAGTGATACAGCGCGGGGGGCGGGAGTGTGTGAGTGTAATAGAGTGCAGGGGCGGGAGTGAGTGAGTGTAATAGAGTGGGGGGGCAGAGAGTGTGGGAGTATGATACTGCGCTGGGGGCGGGAGTGTGTGAGTGTAATAGAGTGCAGGTGGCAGGGAATGTGTGAGTGTTATACAGCACAGGGGGCGGGAGTGTGTGAGTGTAATAGAGTGCAAGGTGCGGGAGTGTGTAAGTGTAATAGAGTGCAGGGGCGGGAGTATGAGTGTAATAGAGTGCGGGGGGCAGGGAGTGTGCGAGTGTGATACAGCGCGGGGCGGGAGTGTGTGAGTGTAATAGAGTGCAGGTGGCAGGGAATGTGTGAGTGTTATACAGCACAGGGGGCGGGAGTGTGTGAGTGTAATAGAGTGCAAGGTGCGGGAGTGTGTAAGTGTAATAGAGTGCAGGGGCGGGAGTATGAGTGTAATAGAGTGCGGGGGGCAGGGAGTGTGCGAGTGTGATACAGCGCGGGGCGGGAGTGTGTGAGTGTAATAGAGTGCAGGGGGTGGGAGTGTGTGAGTGTAGTAGAGTGCGGGGGTGGGAGTGTGATACAGCATGAGGGGCAGGAGTGTGAGTGTAATAGAGTGCAGGGGTGGGAGTGTGTGGGTGTATTAGAGTGCGGGGGTTGTAATGTGATACAGCGTGGGGGGTGGGAGTGTAATAGAGTGCAGGGGCGGGAGTGTATGAGTGTAATAGAGTGCAGGGGCAGGAGTTTAAGGGGCAGACTAGATGGGCAAGGGGCAGACTAGATGGGCCAAGTGGTTCTTATCTGCCGTCAAATTCTATGTTTCTATGAGTGTATGAGTGTAATAGAGTGTAGGGGCGGGAGTGTGTGAGTGTGATACAGCGTGGGGGGCGGGAATGTGTGATTGTAATGGAGTGCAGGGGGCGGGAGTGTGTGAGTGTTATAGAGTGCAAGGGGCAGGGAGTGTGTGAGTGTGATACAGCGCTGGGGGCGGGAGTGTGTGAGTGTAATGGAGTGCAGGGGGCGGGAGTGTGTGAGTGTTATAGAGTGCAGGGGGGAGGGAGTGTGTGAGTGTGATACAGCGCAGGCCGCGAGGGGTGGGAGTGTGGGGCCAATGTGTTTTTCCTACTGAGGCCATTCATTTTTTTTCCGCCCCTTTGGGGTCCAGTGTGTTTTATTTTACCTGTAGGGGCCAGTATTTTTATTTGTATTTTTCTGGCGGTGCCAATGTGTCTGCGAGGGGGGGGGGGATTTGAGGTTAGGGTCAGGCTGCGGGGAGGGGGGGCTAGGGTTAGGCACCCCCGGGGATGGTTAGGGTTAGGCTGCGGTGGTGGTGGGGTGTTTAGGTTTAGGGTACGGGAAAGGTGGGTTAGGGTTAGGGAGGTTAGCTTAGTTAAATAGTTCATGTAGGTATTTTCAACATCGGGATGCCTATGTCGGTATTTCTCTGACGTCCTAGTGGATGCTGGGAACTCCGTAAGGACCATGGGGAATAGACGGGCTCCGCAGGAGACTGGGCACTCTATAAGAAAGATTTGGTACTATCTGGTGTGCACTGGCTCCTCCCTCTATGCCCCTCCTCCAGACCTCAGTTAGATTTCTGTGCCCGGCCGAGCTGGATGCACACTAGGGGCTCTCCTGAGCCCCTAGAAAGAAAGTATATGTTAGGTTTTTTATTTTACAGTGAGACCTGCTGGCAACAGGCTCACTGCAACGAGGGACTAAGGGGAGAAGAAGCGAACCTACCTGCTTGCAGCTAGCTTGGGCTTCTTAGGCTACTGGACACCATTAGCTCCAGAGGGATCGACCGCAGGACCCGTCCCTGGTGTTCGTTCCCGGAGCCGCGCCGCCGTCCCCCTTACAGAGCCAGAAGCATGAAGATGGTCCGGAAAATCGGCGGCAGAAGACTTCAGTCTTCACCAAGGTAGCGCACAGCACTGCAGCTGTGCGCCATTGCTCCTCATACACACTTCACACTCCGGTCACTGAGGGTGCAGGGCGCTGGGGGGGGCGCCCTGAGCAGCAATAAAAACACCTTGGCTAACAAAATAACCACAATATATAGCCCCAGAGGCTATATATGTGGTAATTACCCCTGCCAGAATCCATAAAAAAGCGGGAGAAAAGTCCGCCGAAAAAGGGGCGGAGCCATCTCCCTCAGCACACTGGCGCCATTTCTCCCTCACAGTTCCGCTGGAAGGAAGCTCCCTGGCTCTCCCCTGCAGTCTACACTACAGAAAGGGTAAAAAAGAGAGGGGGGGCACTAAATTTAGGCGCAGTATAACTTATAGCAGCTATAAGGGGACATAATTCAGTTAGTCCCTGCATTATATAGCGCTCTGGTGTGTGCTGGCATACTCTTTCTCTGTCTCCCCAAAGGGCTTTTGTGGGGTCCTGTCTCCTTTAAGAGCATTCCCTGTGTGTGTGTGTGGTGTGTCGGTACGGCTGTGTCGACATATTTGATGAGGAGGCTTATGTGGAGGCAGAGCAGATGCCTATAAATGTGATGTCACCCCCTGCGGGGCAGACACCGGAGTGGATGGACTTATGGAAGGAATTACGTGCAAGTGTCGACTCCTTACATAAAAAATTTGACGACATGCCAAACGCGGGACAGCCAGCTTCTCAGCTCGTGCCTGCCCAGACAATTCAAAGGCCATCAGGGGCTCTGAAACGCCCACTACCTCAGATGGCAGACACAGATGTCGACACGGATACTGATACCAGTGTCGACGACGATGAGTCAAATTTAATGTCCACTAGGGCCATTCGTTGCATGATTGAGGCAATGAAAGAGGTATTACACATTTCTGATATAAACCCAGGTACCTCAAAAAAGGGTATTATGTTTGGGGAGAAAAAACTACCAATAGTTTTTCCCCCATCTGAAGAATTAAATGAAGTGTGTGAAGAAGCGTGGGCTTTCCCCGATAAAAAATTGGTGATTTCAAAAAAATTACTAATGGCGTTCCCTTTCTCGCCAGAGGATAGGTCACGTTGGGAAACTCCCCCTAGGGTGGATAAAGCACTCACACGTTTGTCAAAAAAGGTGGCACTACCGTCTCCGGATACGGCCGCCCTAAAGGAACCTGCTGATAGAAAGCAGGAGGCTATCCTAAAGTCTATATATACACACACTGGTGTTATACTGAGACCAGCTATTGCTTCAGCGTGGATGTGCAGTGCTGCTGCTGCTTGGTCAGATTCCCTGTCGGAAAATATTGACACCCTAGACAGGGACACTATATTGCTAACCGTAGAGCATATAAAAGACTCAGTCTTATACATGAGAGATGCACAGAGGGAGATCTGCCGGCTGGCATCTAGAATAAGTGCATTGTCCATTTCTGCTAGGAGAGGCTTATGGACTCGGCAGTGGACAGGGGATGCAGATTCGAAAAGGCACATGGAAGTTTTGCCTTATAAGGGTGAGGAGTTATTCGGGGATGGTCTCTCAGACCTTGTTTCCACAGCAACAGCTGGGAAGTCAGCATTTTTGCCCCATGTCCCCTCACAGCCTAAGAAAGCGCCGTATTATCAGGTACAGTCCTTTCGACCCCAGAAAAACAGGCGGGGAAAAGGCGGGTCCTTTCTGTCTAGAGGCAGAGGAAGTGGAAAAAAGCTGCAACACACAGCAGGTTCCCAGGAACAAAAGTCCTTCCCCGCTTCTTCCAAATCCGCCGCATGACGGTGGGGCTCCACAGGCGGAGCCAGGTACGGTGGGGGGCCGCCTCAAAAATTTCAGCGATCAGTGGGTTCGCTCACGGGTGGATCCCTGGATCCTTCAAGTAGTATCTCAGGGGTACAAGCTGGAATTCGAGGCGTCTCCCCCCCGCCGTTTCCTCAAATCGGCCTTACCGACAACTCCCTCGGGCAGGGAGGCTGTGCTAGAGGCAATTCACAAGCTGTATTCCCAGCAGGTGATAGTCAAGGTACCCCTACTTCAACAAGGACGGGGTTACTATTCCAGACTGTTTGTGGTACCGAAACCGGACGGTTCGGTGAGACCCATTTTAAATTTGAAATCCTTGAACACATACATAAAAAGATTCAAGTTCAAGATGGAATCGCTCAGGGCGGTTATTGCAAGCCTGGACGAGGGGGATTACATGGTATTCCTGGACATCAAGGATGCTTACCTGCATGTCCCCATTTACCTTCCTCACCAGGAGTACCTCAGATTTGTGGTACAGGATTGCCATTACCAATTCCAGACACTACCGTTTGGACTGTCCACGGCACCGAGGGTGTTTACCAAGGTAATGGCAGAAATGATGATACTCCTTCGAAAAAAGGGAGTTTTAATTATCCCGTACTTGGACGATCTCCTAATAAAGGTGAGGTCCAAGGAGCAGTTGCTGGTCGGAGTAGCACTATCTCGGGAAGTGCTACAACAGCATGGCTGGATTCTAAACATTCCAAAGTCACAGCTGGTTCCTTCCACACGCTTACTGTTCCTGGGGATGATTCTGGACACAGAACAGAAAAAAGTGTTTCTCCCGCAGGAGAAAGCCAAAGAGCTGTCATCTCTAGTCAGAGACCTCCTGAAACCAAAACAGGTATCGGTGCATCACTGCACACGAGTCCTGGGAAAAATGGTGGCTTCATACGAAGCAATTCCATTCGGCAGGTTCAATGCAAGGACCTTCCAGTGGGACCTCTTGGACAAGGGCGACACAAGAAGCAGGATGGCGATGGCAGAAGCCACAAGGATTCTCCGATGGGCGGAAAATCACTCATTCCGGGAGTGGACAACTGGGAAGCAGACTTCCTCAGCAGACACGACCTACACCCGGGAGAGTGGGGACTTCATCCAGAAGTCTTCCTACTGTTGGTAAACCGTTGGGAAAGGCCACAGGTGGACATGATGGCGTCCCGCCTCAACAAAAAGCTAAAGAGATATTGCGCCAGGTCAAGGGACCCTCAGGCGATAGCTGTGGACGCTCTAGTGACACCGTGGGTGTACCAGTCGGTTTATGTGTTCCCTCCTCTGCCTCTCATACCAAAGGTACTGAGAATAATAAGAAGGCGAGGAGTAAGAACGATACTCGTGGTTCCGGATTGGCCAAGAAGAGCTTGGTACCCAGAACTTCAAGAAATGATATCAGAGGACCCATGGCCTCTACCGCTCAGACAGGATCTGCTACAGCAGGGGCCCTGTCTGTTCCAAGACTTACCGCGGCTGCGTTTGACGGCATGACGGTTAAATTCCGGATCCTAAAGGAAAAGGGCATTCTGGAGGAAGTCATTCCTACGCTGATAAAAGCCAGGAAAGAAGTAACCGCAAACCATTATCACCGTATTTGGCGAAAATATGTTGCGTGGTGTGAGGCCAGGAAGGGCCCTACAGAGGAATTTCAGCTGGGTCGTTTTCTGCACTTCCTACAGTCGGGAGTGACTATGGGCCTAAAATTGGGTTCCATTAAGGTTCAGATTTTGGCTCTGTCGATTTTCTTCCAGAAAGAACTGGCTTCACTGCCTGAAGTTCAGACTTTTGTTAAGGGAGTGCTTCATATTCAGCCCCCTTTTGTGCCTCCTGTGGCACCTTGGGATCTCAATGTGGTGTTGAGTTTCCTGAAATCACATTGGTTTGAGCCACTTAAAACTGTGGATTTGAAATATCTCATGTGGAAAGTGGTCATGTTATTGGCCTTGGCTTCGGCCAGGCGAGTGTCAGAATTGGCGGCTTTGTCATGTAAAAGCCCTTATCTGATTTTCCATATGGATAGGGCAGAATTGAGGACTCGTCCCCAGTTTCTCCCTAAGGTGGTATCAGCTTTTCACTTGAACCAACCTATTGTAGTGCCTGGGGCTACTAGGGACTTGGAAGATTCCAAGTTACTGGACGTAGTCAGGGCCTTGAAAATTTATGTTTCCAGGACGGCGGGAGTCAGGAAAACTGACTCGCTTTTTATCCTGTATGCACCCAACAAAATAGGTGCTCCTGCTTCTAAGCAGACTATTGCTCGCTGGATTTGTAGCACAATTCAGCTGGCGCATTCTGCGGCTGGATTGCCGCATCCTAAATCAGTAAAAGCCCATTCCACAAGGAAGGTGGGCTCATCTTGGGCGGCTACCCGAGGGGTCTCGGCTTTACAACTTTGCCGAGCTGCTACTTGGTCAGGGGCAAACACGTTTGCAAAATTCTACAAATTTGATACCCTGGCTGAGGAGGACCTGGAGTTCTCTCATTCGGTGCTGCAGAGTCATCCGCACTCTCCCGCCCGTTTGGGAGTTTTGGTATAATCCCCATGGTCCTTACGGAGTTCCCAGCATCCACTAGGACGTCAGAGAAAATAAGATTTTACTCACCGGTAAATCTATTTCTCGTAGTCCGTAGTGGATGCTGGGCGCCCATCCCAAGTGCGGATTGTCTGCAATACTTGTATATAGTTATTGCCTAACTAAAGGGTTATTGTTGAGCCATCTGTTGAGAGGCTCAGTTATATTTCATACTGTTAACTGGGTATAGTATCACGAGTTATATGGTGTGATTGGTGTGGCTGGTATGAGTCTTACCCGGGATTCAAAATCCTTCCTTATTGTGTCAGCTCTTCCGGGCACAGTATCCTAACTGAGGTCTGGAGGAGGGGCATAGAGGGAGGAGCCAGTGCACACCAGATAGTACCAAATCTTTCTTATAGAGTGCCCAGTCTCCTGCGGAGCCCGTCTATTCCCCATGGTCCTTACGGAGTTCCCAGCATCCACTACGGACTACGAGAAATAGATTTACCGGTGAGTAAAATCTTATTTTTGACAGCCAGCATGCCAACCATCGGGATCCTGATACCAACCCCATTAAAACATATATAATAACCCAAAAATTGGGCCTGATTCTGAGTCAAACTCAGGCACATCTTTGTGTGCATCTTTTGCCTCTGTAGTGTGTGCGACTTTATCCTGATCTTAAAACACAAACGTCAAAACCTGCACCTGCCCCATGCTATGTGCAGATCTCTGACAGACCTACTGCCTCCAATGTTAGCGATGAATCATCTGATTTCGCTACAACTGCAGTGACACTCCTATAACATGTCCATAAGATGGTGCGTCTCCGTGTGTCTTATGCCATTCCCCAGTCAGGAGCCCCTAATACATTATACTGTAGCTATGTATTGGATATTAGCAATTTGGGTTTGAATCTATCTATCTATCTATCTATCTATCTATCTATCTATCTATCTATCTATCTATCTATCTATCTATCTATATGCTGGGTCACCTCAGTTTTCCCTGTTCTGCCCTGTCCAGGCGACACCATCCAACCCCACCATTCCTTCTCAGTATAACTACTTATTACAAAAGTAAACTTTTTTTTTACATATAGAAAGATTTCACATTCATGACATCGCTGAGCGACCTGTAACCTCTTTCGTTGAGAGGTTTCATATTTATGTCATCACTAAGTGCACCATTTTCTATATTACAGTCACGTTAACAAGAGATGTTTTCCTTTGGTCATTTTTAGATTGTCACATTACACTGTTGATATAATTGAAGAAGTGAGGGAGACTGAGGTTTTTCAAGGTAGGTGCTAGTCACACCTCCTGTGCAGACCACGCCCTCACAACATCAACCACACCCCTAACATTACTAGTCACACACCCATGGTGTTTTCACATCCCCTGCCGTGGCATAAAATAGGCCCTTCATAAATTTCAGCTCCAGGCCCATATGGACCTTAATCTGGCACTGGACAGCAGCACATCCCTGCTTCGCTGACAGCAGCACATCCCTGCCTCGCTGACAGCAGCACATCCCTGTCTCGCTGACAGCAGCACAGCACTGCTTCGCTGACAGCAGCACATCACTGCTTCACTACCAGCAGCACATCCCTGCCTCACTGGCAGCAGCACATCCCTGCCTTACTGACAGCTGTATATAGGGCCTAATTCAGACCTGATCCCTGCTGTGCATATTCACACAACAGGAGATCAGGTCTGAAGTGCGTGTGTGCTGGTGCCGCAGTGCACCGGCACATGCCAGAGATGCGATCAGCATCTCTGCCCAGTGAGCGCCTCTGCCTGATTGACAGGCAGAGGCGGTCACTGGGCAGGAGGAGTCGGGCCAGCGGCGTTGTGCCGCCCTTTTGGGGGCACAGTCAGGACAACGCAGACATGACCGGACCGTATGGGGGCGGGCCGTGACGGCTGCGTGACCCGGACAGCAACGGGCCTTATTTACTAAAATCTCAGATAAATTTTATGGCATTTATGTGCAGTCTAGTTTGCACAGTTGATAGAGTGTTGATCTTGCACTATCAATGTAAGCCTCACATAGGTTTGATACACATGTAAGTTTGTTTTTATTTTACTACATTGTGGTTTGTGGCTCTATACCATGTAATGCATGTCTTTTAACAGTAGTCAAGTCTTCCAATGTGCTTGTTAGTGAAACCCAATAGATAGCTTTATTTTATTTTGTTTCTTCAAATATTGAATGCATATGTCTTATAACTTTTTTTTTTTTCAATATACAGGTTGAGTATCTGTATATACATTTTTATTATAAGATTTTCAATGACACAAGTACATCCAAGTTGCAGATTATGGATTGTGAAGGACAAATCAACCATATAAACAATTTAAGCAATTTAAATTGCATGCAGGTAGTAGAATATCAAACTCCTTGGATGAGAGTTGGTCGTAATAAACTAGGATAGAAAAGAATAAAGTAGAAAATAAGATTTTAAACCTACCGGTAAATCTTTTTCTCGTAGTCCGTAGAGGATGCTGGGGACTCCGTAAGGACCATGGGGATAGACGGGCTCCACAGGAGACATGGGCACTTTAAGAAAGACTTTAGTTCTGGGTGTGCACTGGCTCCTCCCTCTATGCCACAGTTAGAGAAACTGTGCCCAGAGGAGACGGACAGTATGAGGAAAGGATTTTGTTAATCCAGGGCAAGATTCATACCAGCCACACCAATCACACCGTATAACTTGTGATAAACTACCCAGTTATCAGTATGAAAAAACAACATAGCATCAGTGCAGGACCGATGCAACTATAACATAACCCTTATTGAAGCAATAACTATATACAAGTATTGCAGAAGTAGTCCGCACTTGGGACGGGCGCCCAGCATCATCTACGGACTACGAGAAAAAGATTTACCAGTAGGTTTAAAATCTTATTTTCTCTAACGTCCTAGAGGATGCTGGGGACTCCGTAAGGACCATGGGGATTATACCAATGCTCCAAAACGGGCGGGAGAGTGCGGATGACTCTGCAGCACCGATTGAGCAAACATGAGTTCCTCCTCAGCCAGGGTATCAAACTTATAGTATTTTGCAAAGGTGTGTGAACCCGACCAAGTAGCAGCTTGACACAGCTGTAGTGCCGAGACCCCTCGGGCAGCCGCCCAAGAAGAGCCCACTTTCCTCGTGGAATGGGCCTTGACCGATTTCAGTAACTGCAATCCAGCCATAGAATGCGCTTGCTGAATCGTGTTACAAATCCGGCGAGCAATAGCCTGCTTTGAAGCAGGGGCACCAATCTTGTTGGTTGCATACAGGACAAACAGCGCTTCAGTTTTCCTGACTCTAGCCGTCCTGGCCACGTAAATTTTCAAAGCCCTAACCACATCAAGTAACTCGGAATCCTCCAAGTCACGCGTAGCCACAGGCACCACAATAGGTTGGTTCATATGAAAAGATGAGACCACTTTTGGTAGGAATTGAGGACGGGTCTGCAATTCCGCTCTATCCACATGGAATACCAAATATGGGCTTTTATGTGACAAAGCCGCTAATTCCGACACTCGCCTAGCCGAAGCCAAGGCTAATAACATGACCACCTTCCATGTGAGATATTTTAACTCCACTGTTTTAAGTGGTTCAAACCAGTGTAATTTTAGAAAACTTAACACCACGTTAAGGTCCCAAGGTGCCACCGGAGGCACAAAAGGAGGCTGAATATGCAGCACTCCTTTTACAAAAGTCTGAACTTCTGGAAGAGAAGCCAATTCTTTTTGAAAGAAAATGGATAAGGCTGAAATCTGGACCTTAATAGAGCCTAATTTTAGGCCCAAATTCACTCCAGTTTGTAGGAAGTGAAGGAAACGGCCCAGATGGAATTCTTCCGTAGGAGCATTCCTGGCCTCACACCAAGAAACATAATTTCGCCATATACGGTGTAATGTTTTAACGTTACATCCTTCCTAGCCTTTATCAGCGTAGGGATGACCTCAACCGGAATGCTAGGATCCGGCATTCAACCGCCATGCCGTCAAATGCAGCCGCGGTAAGTCTTGGAACAGACAGGGCCCCTGATGCAACAGGTCCTGTCTTAGAGGGAGAGGCCACAGATCTTCTGTGAGCATTTCCTGCAGATCCGGATACCAGGTCCTCCGTGGCCAATCTGGAACAATGAGGATTGTTCTCACTCCTCTTTGTCTTATTATCCTCAACACCTTGGGTATGAGAGGAAGAGGAGGAAATACATAGACCGACCGGAACACCCACGGTGTCACTAGGGCGTCTACAGCTACTGCCTGAGGGTCTCTTGACCTTGCGCAATACCTCTGTAGCTTTTTGTTGAGCCGGGACGGCATCATGTCTATCTGTGGCAGTTCCCACCGACTTGTAATCTGTGCAAAGACTTCCTGATGAAGTCCCCACTCTCCCGGATGTAGGTCGTGTCTGCTGAGGATGTCTGCTTCCCAGTTGTCCACTCCCGGAATGAACACTGCTGACAGTGCGCTTGCGTGATTCTCCACCCAGCGAAGAATTCTGGTGGCTTGTGCCATCGCCACTCTGCTTCTTGTGCCGCCTTGGCGGTTTACATGAGCCACTGCGGTGACGTTGTCTGACTGGATCAGAACCGGTTGGTCGCAAAGTAAGGTCTCCGCTTGACGTAGGGCATTGTATATGGCCCTTAGTTCCAGGATGTTGATGTGAAGACAAGTCTCTTGACTTGACCAAAGACCTTGGAAATTTCTTCCCTGTGTGACTGCTCCCCAACCTTGGAGGCTTGCGTCTGTGGTCACCAGGATCCAGCCCTGAATGCTGAATCTGCGTCCCTCGAGAAGGTGAGCACTCTGCAGCCACCACAAGAGTGATACCCTGACCCTGGGGGACAGGGTGATCAACCAATGCATCTGTAAATGTGACCCGGACCACTTGTCCAGTAGGTCCCATTGGAAAGTCCTCGCATGGAACCTGCCGAATGGAATGGCCTCGTATGATGCCACCATCTTTCCCAGGACTCGAGTGCAGTGATGCACTGACACCTGTTTTGGTTTCAATAGGTTCCTGACAAGAGTCATGAGTTCCTGGGCCTTTTCTATCAGGAGATAAACCCTCTTCTGGTCTGTGTCCAGAATCATGCCCAAGAAAGACAGACGAGTAGTAGGAATCAACTGCGACTTCGGGATATTGAGAATCCAGCCGTGTTGCTGTAACACTTTCAGTGAAAGTGATACGCTGTTCAGCAACTGCTCTCTTGATCTCGCTTTTATGAGATCGCCCAAGTACGGGATAATTGTGACACCTTGCTTGCACAGGAGCACCATCATTTCCGCCATTACCTTGGTGAAAATTCTCAGGGCCATGGAGAGACCAAACAGCAACGTCTGAAATTGGCAATGACAGTCCTGTACCGCAAATCTGAGTTACGCCTGATGAGGTGGATAAATGGGGACATGAAGGTATGCATCCTGTACACAAATGCGGACAACAGGTGTCAAGCCGTGTGTTGCCTTTGTCAAGCTGTAATAAGTAGGGATAAGGACGTTAACCACCTCGGAACATCCTCCCTTATACGTCACCTGCAGCGCATTCATCATAAGTCAGTGACAAGTTCAAAAACTTTGGATGACAGTGGAAGCAGTCCACTAACCACTAAATCCCTTCCTCTTGTAACCAAGCTCCTGCAAACCACACCACCAACTCCCTCAGTGTCAATTTCCTCCTTAGACAGGAGAGCCAATAGTCCTGCAGGCCATGTCACTGGCAAGTCTGACGAGTCCTCTCCTGCCTGGGATTCCTCCGATGCATCCTTGAGTGTAACGCCTACTGCTGCTGGCGCTGCTGTTGTTGCTGCTGGGAGTCGATCGTCATCCCAGAGGGGAAGTCGGAAGACCACTTGTACTTCTTCCAGTAAGCAATTGACTGTCCAACAGTCCTTTGCGAGGAAGATGAAATATCACAGCAGTCATCCTGCTGCAAAGCGGATAACTCAGGTCTGGGTGGTGAGAAACGTGGTTCCGGTATCCATCGTTAATTTAGAGGCAACTAGAGACTTGATTGAGGTACTGTGTCCCCGGTACCAAATACCCTCTAGGTTCCATTTCTCTAGGCAGGCGATACCGAAAATGTACACAGACCTCAGAAAAAGAGTCACCAGTGTCCTAAAAAATGCAGTTGTACCCAATGTCCACTTGTCTGTGGTTAAGTGGAGCAGGGCAGACTCAGGACTATATGACTGTGACAGCCCACTGGGTAGATGTATTGCCTCCCGCAGCAAGAACAGCAGCGGCGGCACCAGTAGCAGCATCTCGCAATTGCCAACTCGTTCCTAGGCAGGCTACGCTTTGTATCACCGCTTTCCATAAGAGGCACACAGCTGACAACCACTTACGGAAACTGAGGAACATCATCGCAGAATGGCTTACCCCAATTGAACTCTCCTGGGGATTTGTGACATCGGACAACGCCACCAATATTGTGCGTGCATTACATCTGGGCAAATTCCAGCACGTCTCATGTTTTGCACATACATTGAACTTGGTGGTGCAGAATTATTTAAAAAACGACAGGGGCGTGCAAGAGATGCTGTCGGTGGCCCGAAGAATTGCGGGCCACTTTCTGCCTTCAGCCACCGCATGCCGAAGACTGGAGCACCACCAAACATTCCTGAACCTGCCCTGCCATCATCTGAAGCAAGAGGTGGTAACGAGGTGGAATTCAACCCTCTATATGCTTCAGAGGATGGAGGAGCAGCAAAAGGCCATTCAAGCCTATACATCTGCCCACGATATAGGCAAAGGAGGGGGAATGCACCTGACTCAAGCGCAGTGGAGAATGATTTCAACGTTGTGCAAGGTTCTGCAACCCTTTGAACTTTCCACACGTGAAGTCAGTTCAGACACTGCCAGCCTGAGTCAGGTCATTCCCCTCATCAGGCTTTTGCAGAAGAAGCTGGAGACATTGAAGGAGGAGCTAAAACAGAGCGATTCAACTAGGCATGTGGGACTTGTGGCTGGAGCCCTTAATTTGCTTAACCAGGATTCAATCTGTTGAAATCAGAGCACTACATTTTGGCCGCCGTGCTCGATCCTAGATTTAAAACCTACATTGTATCTCTCTTTCCGGCAGACACAAGTCTGCAGAGGTTCAAAGACCTGCTGGTGAGAAAATTGTCAAGTCAAGCGGAACGTGACCCGTCAACAGCTCCTCCTTCACATTCTCCCGCAACTGGGGGTGCGAGAAAAAGGCTAAGAATTCCGAGCCCACCCGCTGGCGGTGATGCAGGGCAGTCTGGAGTGAGTGCTGACATCTGGTCCAGACTGAATGACCTGGCAACGATTACTGACATGTCGTCTACTGTCACTGCATATGATTCTGTCACCTTTGAAAGAATGGTGGAGAAAAAGAGGCAATTTGGAGGCCCTTGCACAAACTGGCTTTATTCTACCTAAGTTGCCCTCCCTCCAGTGTGTACTCCGAAAGAGTGTTTAGTGCGGCCGCTCACCTTGTCAGCAATCGGCGTACAAGGTTACTTCCAGAAAATGTGGAGAAGATGATGATCATCAAAATTAATTATAATCAATTCCTCCGTGGAGACATTCACCAGCAATTGCCTCCAGAAAGTACACAGGGATCTGAGATGGTGGATTCCAGTGGGGACGAATTAATAATCTGTGAGGAGGGGGATGTACACAGTGAAAGGGGTGAGGAATCGGAGGATGATGAGGTGGACATCTTGCCTCTGTAGAGCCAGTTTGTGCAAGGAGAGATTGATTGATTCTTTTTTGGTGGGGGCCCAAACCAACCAGTCATTTCAGTCAGTCGTGTGGCAGACCCTGTCGCTGAAATGATGGGTTCGTCAATGTTTTTCTTTTCAATCTAAACCCCTGCAGTTTTCTGTAAGCATCTGCTTCGCAATGATGATCAACAAGTCACAAGGGAAAACACTCAGGGCTGGAGGCGTAGATCTTAGGACCAGCTGCTACAAGCATGGCAGAGGTGTCACTATCACTGGTGACACACAGAGAGGCGGCGAGGGAGATTGTAATGCAGTGCGCGCAGATAAGCAGCGCAATGGTAAAAAGGAGGCATGGTCTCATAGGTAGGGGCGTGGCCTGAATCACCATTTTGTTGCTGCGGGTATCCCGGGGGTTGGGGGCTGTACCCGGGGACTAGTGTGTGAGTGGTGCTGGCTCCTGCACAGTGACAGAAACTGGGTGTTGCACGTAATGTCACAGTAAAACACCCATATTCTGTCACTGAAGAAGAGCCGGCACTTTGGTGTCACCCCACTTGGCGGGTGACACTCGGGTGTGTGCCGCAACCCCGTTGTGATGCCACTGACCCATGGGAAGCTTTACGTGGCTTACCCATGTGTTAGTAGCCCCAAGCATCTTTTGTGTTAGTCCCTGAAGAAAAACTTCAAATATTGTTTACAATTTTGTAATCAATGGCCTAATTCAGTAAGGATTGCAAATTCTGCCAAGTAACAGAATTTGCAATCCTTTGGTTCGCATGCTGGGGCCACCCATCACAGGGCATGGCCACCCAGCATGCCGCCTCCCTTCTTGACCACGCTGAAATTGCAGTCTCAGTGCAGTTCAGCGTGATCATAAAAAATGGGTTAGCCTCCTGTTGGTGCAGACTGTACGTGTGCGCAGGAAGCCGCCACCATTTTTGTGATCGCAACGGCTGCATGTGATGTCATGCAGCCGCTCTGACCACGCCTCCTGTTTCTCCGTTGAAGCCCTGCCCCCGCACCGCTCCATCTCCGACTTTGAAATGGAGTGTTGCTGACCCCCCCCCCCCCCCCCGCACCGATTGACAGTCACAGAAAATGCAGGCGCATGCGTATGCTCTTAGCAATTTTTGCAGTTGGATTGCTTATTGTGATTGCAATCCAACCTGAATCAGGCTCTATTACCTATCACAATGCACTGCAGGTAGTACAAAATGGGGTTAATATAGGAGAAAACCCCCCAGAGCTGTGCTCCTTAACTGTCCCTGGTGGCTAGTGGAGCGGCTGCCCAGTAATCAGTGTCCACGCCAGTGCGCACACGGCCCGCCCCCTACAGCCATGCTGGATCACGGTATAGTGTGGGCACAGAAGCCCCTTACCTCCCTTTCATCAGCGGCCTCGTGATCCCGGAGGGCGGTGTGTGTGTGACTGACCTTAGGAAGAAACCGGAGCCTCCGCTGCAGTGACCCAGCAACCAGGGCACGGGAGTATACTGCGCCGCTGGGAGTGATGGAGCTGCAGTAAAGATGTCTATTAGACCTAGCCTGCTGCAGCCCTTGTACATTCTTATAAAAAAAGTTCTTCTTTTCTTGTCAAAATTAATAGCTAAGTATAGGCTGCCTGAGGCAGCCCCCTGTTAAGTGTCCTGCTACTGAAGGCACCAACTACAAACTGAGCTCCCTGTTCATGGAAGCGAGGTTATAGAGCAGGGGGCGCTGAGCATCTTGGGAACAGTCAAAAGCTTTGAGCCTGTTGGTGCCTCAGATCAAGATCCTACTCTACACCACAATGTGAATCCTTGTGGAGTCCAGTGTACCCCACAGAAGAAATGAATGTGTCACACCCATTGGCAGCAACATTAGAATAGCTGCTGATGGGCACAATGGAGAAAGGAAGGGGGAAAAACATTTGAATCCAGCACATATATGTAATTTGAATATGTAATTTGTACCTTCCTACTTTAAAATGTAATGGATGAACCTCACCCTGTGAGAACTATCTTCATGATCAAGAGATCTCATATGCAAGATAAGTATGTGTTGGCAGAGGCGCTCACTGGGCAGAGATGCTGATCGCATCTCTGGCATGTGCCGGTGCACTGCGGCACCAGCACACACACACACACACTTCAGACCTGATCTCCTGTTGTGTGAATATGCACAGCAGAGATCAGGTCTGAATACAGCTGTCAGTAAGGCAGGGATCTGCTGCTGCCAGTGAGGCAGGGATGTGCTGCTGTCAGTGAAGCAGTGATCTGCTGCTGCCAGTGAGGCAGGGATCTGCTGCTGCCAGTGAGGCAGGGATGTGCTGCTATAAGTGAGGCAGGTATGTGCTGCTGTCAATGAGGCAGGGATGTGCTGCTGTCAGTGAAGCAGGGATGTGCTGCTGTCAGCGAGGCAGTGATCTGCTGCCCACTATCTCCCTATCACCCCTGCCTGAGTCACACACTTTCCCTGTCACCCCTGCCCCAGTTACCCACTATCTCCCAGTCACCGCTGCCTCAGTTAACCACTATACCTGCGACCCCTGCCTCAGTCACCCACTATACCAGTCACCCCTGCTTTAGTCACCCACTATCTCTGTCACCCCTGCCTCAGTCAACCACTATCTCCATATCACCCCTACCTCAGTCACCCACTATCCCTGTCACCTCTGCCTCAGTCACCCACTGTCACCCTATCACCCCTGCCTCAGTCACCCACTATCCCTGTCACCCCTGCCTCAGTCTCCTACTGTCCCTGTCACCCCTGCCACAGTCATCCACTATATCCCTATCACCCCTGCCTTAGTCACTGACTATCTCCCAGTCACCCCGGCCTCAGTCACCCACTATCTCCCAGTCATACATGCTTCAGTCACCCACTATCTCCCAGTCATCCCTGCCTCAGTCACCTACTGACACCAGTGCAGACATTTCTGCTGCGGCCTCTCCACTCTCCAGCGTGAACGTACTGACGACTGAGGAAATCCGCTTCCCAGTTGAGGACTCCGGGAATGAACACTGCCGATATTGCTGGCAGATGACGTTCTACCCAACTGAGGATTTTTGATACTTTTAGCTTTGCCATGCAATTTCGAGTGCCGCCTTGATGATTTGTGTACACTACCGTGGTGTCGTTGTCCGATTGTACTTGAACAGGCCTGTTCTGTACTAGAGGCAGGGCCAGTGTCAATGAATTGAACACTGCCCGCAATTCCAGAATGTTTATCGGGAGGAGAGATTCCTCCCTGGTCCACCGATGGTGAAGGGTCGTCATCACGGCCATGACCTTGGTGAATTTCCGAGGTGCCGTGGCCAAACCAGAAGGCAGGACCTGAGATCCAAAAACTAACCAGGCACAACACTGCTTAGCTTCCAACATCAGATGAGATTGGACATATCCAGTGTGATGCGGCTGTAGATGATTTTTGCTGTTTCTAACTTCTACTTCTAACTACTGGTACATCAATGAATAAGTTTCAAAATATAATGCATCAAGAGAACGGTGTTGGTAGTATAAAACTACCTACAGCACCTGGTATTCCCAGGTGGTCTCACATCCAAGAACAAACCAGGCCCAAAATCAGGTGATATTGGGCATATACAGTGTGGTGTGGCTGTAGATGAGCTTAGTGGTTTCTGTTAGAGTTCTTCTACTTCTAACTACTCGTACATAAATGAGTAAGCAGCCGATTTATTAAACCTGGTGAAATGATAATTTGCATGGTGATAAAGTACCAGCCAATCAGCTCCTAATTGCCATGTCACAGGCTGGGTTTGAAAAATGACAGTTAGGAGCTGACTGGCTGGTACTTTATCACCTTGCACTTTATCAGTTCACCAGGCTTAATAGATCTGCCCCAATGTTTCAAAATGGAATGCATCAAGAGAACGGTGTTAGTATTGTAAAAATACACACAGCTCCTGGTATTTCCTTGTGGTCTCCCATCCAAGTACTAAAACCAGGACCAACACTGCTCAGCTTCCATGATCAGGAGAGATTGGGCAAATCCAGTGTGCTGTGGCTGTAGATGAGCTGGTGGTTTCTGTTACAGCTCTTCTACTTCTAACTTCTGGTACATAAAAGAATACATGTAAAAATTAAATGTACCAAGAAAATGGTGTTGGTAGTTTAAAAACACCTAAAGAATCTGATACTACCAAGCAGTCTCCCATCCATGTATTAACAAAGTCCAATACTGCTTTGCTTCAAAAATCAAATGAGATTGGGCATATCCAGTGTGGTGTGGCTTTAGATAAGCTTTGTGGTTTCTGTTAGAGCTCTTCTACTTCTAACTACTGGTACATTAATGAATATGTATAAGGTTGTAGTTTATCCAATATGCCTTTACTACCTTACCTTTCAACCCCCCCTCCCTCCCCTCTTCTCCTTATAGCTTCCTTAGTTCTCTCCTCCTCGTGTGTGCGTTATTTGTTTTCTCATACGTCCTAGAGGATGCTGGGGTCACATTAAGAACCATGGGGTATAGACGGGATCCGCAGGAGACATGGGCACTTTAAGACTTTCAAAGGGTGTGAACTGTCTCCTCCCTCTATGACCCTCCTCCAGACTCCAGTTTTAGTATTGTGCGCAGTGATACTGGATGCACTACAGGGGAGCTCTACTGAGTTTCTCTGAAAAGACTTGTTAGTTTTTTTTATTTTCAGGGAGGCTGCTGGCAACAGTCTCCCTGCTTCGTGGGACTTAGGGGAGAGAAGTATGACCAACTTCTAGTGAGTTCAATGGCTCTGCTTCAGGCTGACAGGACACCATTAGCTCCTGAGGGTGCTGATCGCTGGGTACGCCTAGATGCACACTCCCGCAGCCTGCCGTCACCCCCTTACAGAGCCAGAAGACAGGTGAGTAGCAGAAGAACAGAAGACTTCTTCTTCAGTGACGGCATTCTGAGGTACCGAGCAGCGAGCGGAACGCTGCGCGCCATGCTCACACACAAACACAGGCACTGCAGGGTGCAGGGCACGGGGGGGGGGCACCCTGGGCAGCATAAATTCCTCACAAAAGGCTGGAAAAAGTGGACATTAGTGCCTGGGCACTGTCCTTACCCCACTAGCGTAATTAATTATTTCTGAGCGGGACAGATACGCGCCATTACAGCGGCGGGGCTTCTTCCTCACCTCACCAGAACATCTTTAGAGCATTACAAGTCTATCACTATAGAGTTTATTATTTCCCAGACTGTGTACTTTTGGCGCTGGATTGTGAGCTGAAAAATCCTGTGTCCCTCTGACAGATTTACTGACGGTCTGTCCCCCATAAGCCGGTGTGTCTGTGGGTACTTGGTATATGTGTGTCAACATGTCGGTGGCTGAATTTTTTTCCCAAGAGGAAACTATATTAGGAATGCAGACATATGATGGTGGCCCTGTTGGCACCACCAATAACTGACTGGGTAAATGTTTCAGTAATATCAGAGTAAGGTTGGATAAATCTGTGTCCCAGACACAGACGTAGAGAATAGATGTGATATTCATGGCTATGTTTCTTTTCCCTCAGGCCCCGCTGGGTCGCAAAAATGTTATTTTGCCCAGTTACTACACACTGATACTGACACGGATACTGATACTTATGTCGACCATAATGTTTCCTGATTAGATCCAATATTGGCAAGGAGCATTCAGTACATGATTGTGGATATTAAGGACATATTAAAATCACTGAAGACCCTGCTGTTCCTGACAAAGGGGTCTATATGTATGTATATATAGATATATAATGAAAGCTGATGTAACGTTCCTCCATCTCTGTTTGAGAAAGTCTGGGCCAGCTCGACAAGATGGTTTCAAATCCCCAAAAGGATTCTGGTTGTTTATTCATTTCCCGCCGCGGACAGAATAAAGTGGGAGTCACCCCCTGTTCTGCACGGGGCCCTGTCACAAATCCAGCGGATCGTATGCAGGAAGCTACATTATTTCTAGTTATGTAACCACGGGTACATTACTTAGACCTGCCATTACATGTGCATGGGTGAGTAGTAGTATTCAAGAATTGGTCGAATACCTTGTCATCCGATATAGATACCCTGGAGAGATGGGATACTCCTTACGTTGTATCATATCAAGGACACTGCAGCATACTTACGTGAGACTGCAAGGGATATAGGACTCTTGAGTTCACGGGCCAATTTCATGGCAGTGTCGGATAGGAGGGCATTGTGGATTCACCAAGAGAATGCTGATGCTGACTCCAAGAAGAAAGGGAGTCTCTTCCCTATGAAGGTGAAGCCTTGTTTGGTGACTGCCTAGTTAATTTGATCTCGGCAGCTCCCGCAGGTAAGTCAACCTTCTTGCCCTATGTTCCCTCCCAACGGATGAAGACGCATCATTATCTGATGCAGTCATTTCGGCCCAATAGATATGCAAGAAGTTAAGATTCCCCTTTCTTTGCAGGTAGAGGAAGGAGAAGAGAGAAGAGGTCTGCATCCTCTTCAAGATCGCAGGAGCAGAGATCATCCTCTGCTTCTGCCAAATCCACTGCATGACGCTGGGGCTCTCTTGCAGGAGCCCGCACCAGTGGGGGCACGTCTAAAACTCTTCAGTCAGTTCTGGATTCATTCGGACATGGACTCGTGTGTTTTACAAATAGTGTCCCAAGGGTACAAACTGGGGTTTCAAGATGTTCCCCCTCACCGATTGTTCAAACATTAAGTTACTGTGCTATTCCTGGGTTATATAGCGCTGGGGTATGTGCTGGCATACTCTCTCTCTGTCTCTCCAAAGGGCCTTGTGGGGGAAATGTCTTCAGTAAAAGTATTCCCTGTGTGTGTGGTGTGTCGGTACGCGTGTGTCGACATGTCTGAGGAAGAAGGCTATATTAGAGAGGAGCGGGAGCAAATGAACGTGGTGTCTCCGCCGACACCTGATTGGATGGATATGTGGAATGTTTTAAATGCTAGTGTAAACTCATTGCACAAAAGATTAGACAAGGCAGAAGCTTTGGGACAGTCAGGGTCTCAACCAATGCCTAATCCTATGTCGCAGGGACTGTCAGGGTCTCATAAGCGCCCACTATCCAGATTGTTGACACAGATACCGACACGGATTCTGACTCCAGTGTCGATTACGATGATGCAAAGTTACAGCCAAAATTGGCAAAATACATTTGATATATGATTATGGCAATAAAAGATGTTTTGCACATCACAGAGGAGCCCCCTGTCCCTGACAAGAGGGTACATATGTACAAGGGAAAGAAGCCTGAGGTAACCTTTCCCCCCTCACACGAGCTGAACGAGTTATGTGAAAAAGCTTGGGAATCTCCTGCAGATTTCCAAAAGGATTCCCCTTTCCCATCAACGGATAGGTTACGATGGGAATCCTCCCCTTGGGTGGACAAAGCATTAACACGCTTATCCAAGAAGGTAGCCCTCCCGTCCCAGGATACGGCTACCCTCAAAGAGTCTGCTGACCGCAAACAGGAGATTACCCTGAAGTCCATTTATACACATTCAGGTACCTTACTCAGACCGGCAATTGCGTCGGCCTGGGTGTGTAGTGCTGTAGCGGCATGGACGGATACCCTAGATAAGGCTACTATTTTATTGCCCCTGGGGCATATAAGAGATGCTGTCCTATATATGTGTGTATGCAAACTACAGGTGGTGCTGCAGGGCTCACACCCTTTTACTTGTCTTGTAGAGCAACTCTGGAGCTGTTACTGGGTCCAGCTGCTGCAAGAAATCAGCTTGAATGCTTCAGGGGCTTGGGCATGGCCAACATGAGCCCCACACTGATGGGGGTGTATAAAGCGATCTAGGGGTCATCCAAGCGCAACCCCACAAAGGCCGCCATGCCCTGCGTGACCATTTTCTCTTTTCATATGCAGACGAGGGTTGCAGCCAACTATGCCCATTGCTTGGATGACATCACTGTATGCAAATCCGTCTGCTGCAGACCTTTCCCCAGGAATGCTTGTACTAGTTGTTGCATATGGTTTGATGTTTGAGGGTGCTTCAGTATTAGGCAGCTTTCCGCCCTCTCATGTTCATCTGAAAATATGTGGTCTCCCTGCAGTTCCCTTGTGCTTCCTCAGTTGAATCTCCTTAACTTGACGGGTGTGTGCCCGAGCAGCCGCCCTCCACAGCCCTATCCCAGCACATGCTTTTCTTGCGTATGAGATCTCTTGATCATGAAGATAGTTCTCACAGGGTGAGGTTCATCCATTACATTTTAAAGTAGGAAGGTACAAATTACATATTCAAATTACATATATGTGCTGGATTCAAATGTTTTCCCCCCTTCCTTTCTCAATTGTGCCCATCAGCAGCTATTCTAATGTTGCTGCCAATGGGTGTGACACATTCATTTCTTCTGTGGGGTACACTGGACTCCACAAGGATTCACATTGGGGTGTAGAGTAGGATCTTGATCTGAGGCACCAACAGGCTCAAAGCTTTTGACTGTTCCCAAGATGCTCAGCGCCCCCTCCTCTATAACCTCGCTTCCATGAACAGGGAGCTCAGTTTGTAGTTGGTGCCTTCAGTAGCAGGACACTTAAGAGGGGGCTGCCTCAGGCAGCCTATTCTTAGCTATTAATTTTGACAAGAAAAGAAGAACTTTTTTTTATAAGAATCTACAAGGGCTGCAGCAGTCTAGGTCTAATAGACATCTTTACTGCAGCTCCATCACTCCCAGCGGCGCAGTATACTCCCGTGCCCTGGTTGCTGGGTCACTACAGCGGAGGCTCCGGTTTCTTCCTAAGGTCAGTCACACACACACCGCCCTCCGGGATCACGAGGCCGCTGATGAAAGGGAGGTAAGGGACTTCTGTGCCCACACTATACCGTGATCCAGCGTGGCTGTAGGGGGCGGGCCATGTGCGCACTGGCGTGGACACTGATTACTGGGCAGCCGCTCCACTAGCCACCAGGGACAGTTAAGGAGCACAGCTCTGGGGGGTTTTCTCTTATATTAACCCCATTTTGTACTACCCGCAGTGCATTGTGATAGGTAATAGAGCCTGATTCAGGTTGGATTGCAATCGCAATAAGCAGTCCAACTGCAAAAATTGCTAAGAGCATACGCATGCGCCTGCATTTTCTGTGGCACCCCGCAGTTAATGCGATCGCCTCTGACTGTCAATCGGTGCTGGGGGGGGGGGGGGGTCAGCAACACTCCATTTCCAAGTCGGAGATGGAGCGGTGCGTGGGCAGGGCTTCAAAATGGGGTCGGCAACGGAGAAACAGGAGGCGTGGTCAGAGCGGTTGCATGACATCACATGCAGCAGCTGCGATCACAAAAATGGTGGCGGCTTCCTGCGCACACATACAGTCTGCACCAACAGGAGGCTAACCCATTTTTTATGATCACGCTGAACTGCACTGCGACTGCAATTTCAGCGTGGTCAAGAAGGGAGGCGGCATGCTGGGTGGCCCCAGCATGCGAACCAAAGGATTGCAAATTCTGTTACTTAGCAGAATTTGCAATCCTTACTGAATTAGGCCCATTGATTACAAAATTTATTTGTAAATATTTGAAGTTTTTCTTCAGGGACTAACACAAAAGATGCTTGGGGCTACTAACACATGGGTAAGCCACGTAAAGCTTCCCATGGGTCAGTGGCATCACAACGGGGTTGCGGCCCACACCCGAGTGTCACCCGCCAAGGGGGGTGACACCAAAGTGCCGGCTCCTCTTCAGTGACAGAATATGGGTGTTTTACTGTGACATTACGTGCAACACCCAGTTTCTGTCACTGTGCAGGAGCCAGCACCACTCACACACTAGTCCCCGGGTGCAGCACTCAACCCCCGGGATACCCGGAGAAACAAAATGGAGATTCAGGCCAACAGGCCACACCCCTACCTATGAGACCATGCCTCCATTTTACCATTGCGCTGCTTATCTGCGCGCACTGCATTACAATCTCCCTCGCTGCCTTTCTGGGTGTCACCAATGATAGTGACACCTTTGCCATGCTTGTAGCAGCTGGTCCTAAGATCTACGCCTCCAGCCCTGAGTGTTTGCCCTTGTGACTTGTTGATCATCATAGCGAAGCAGATTCTTACAAAAAACTGCAGGGGCTTAGATTGAAAAGAAAAACATTGACGAACCCATCATTTCAGCAACAGGGTCTGCCACACGGCTGACTGAAATGACTGGTTGGTTTGGACCCCCACCAAAAAAGAAGCAATCAATCTCTCCTTGCACAAACTGGCTCTACAGAGGCAAGATGTTCACCTCATCATCCTCCGATTCCTCACCCCTTTCACTGTGTACATCGCCCTCCTCACAGATTATTAATTCGTCCCCACTGGAATCCACCATCTCAGATCCCTGTGTACTTTCTGGAGGCAATTGCTGGTGAATGTCTCCACGGAGGAATTGATTATAATTCATTTTGATGATCATCATCTTCTCCACATTTTCTGGAAGTAACCTCGTACGCCGATTGCTGACAAGGTGAGCGGCTGCACTAAACACTCTTTTGGAGTACACACTGGAGGGAGGGCAACTTAGGTAGAATAAAGCCAGTTTGTGCAAGGGCCTCCAAATTGCCTCTTTTTCCTGCCAGTATACATACGGACTGTCTGACGTGCCTACCTGGATGCGGTCACTCATATAATCCTCCACCATTCTTTCAAAGGTGACAGAATCATATGCAGTGACAGTAGACGACATGTCAGTAATCGTTGCCAGGTCCTTCAGTCCGGACCAGATGTCAGCACTCACTCCAGACTGCCCTGCATCACCGCCAGCGGGTGGGCTCGGAATTCTTAGCCTTTTCCTCGCACCCCCAGTTGCGGGAGAATGTGAAGGAGGAGCTGTTGACGGGTCACGTTCCGCTTGACTTGACAATTTTCTCACCAGCAGGTCTTTGAACCTCTGCAGACTTGTGTCTGCAGGAAAGAGAGATACAATGTAGGTTTTAAATCTAGGATCGAGCACGGTGGCCAAAATTTATTGCTCTGATTTCAACAGATTGAATCCTGGTTAAGCGAATTAAGGGCTCCATCCACAAGTCCCACATGCCTAGCGGAATCGCTCTGTTTTAGCTCCTCCTTCAATGTCTCCAGCTTCTTCTGCAAAAGCCTGATGAGGGGAATGACCTGACTCAGGCTGGCAGTGTCTGAACTGACTTCACGTGTGGCAAGTTCAAAGGATTGCAGAACCTTGCACAACGTTGAAATCATTCTCCACTGCGCTTGAGTCAGGTGCATTCCCCCTCCTTTGCCTATATCGTGGGTAGATGTATAGGCTTGAATGGCCTTTTGCTGCTCCTCCATCCTCTGAAGCATATAGAGGGTTGAATTCCACCTCGTTACCACCTCTTGCTTCAGAGGATGGCAGGGCAGGTTCAGGAATGTTTGGTGGTGCTCCAGTCTTCGGCACGCGGTGGCTGAATGCAGAAAGTGAACACACTGACTACAGGGGTGTGACACCCTGTAGAAAATCAAGAGCGCTGTCCGCACTGATAAAGGAGACTATTTACTATACAATTAAAATATTTGACAATAACAAATTGTTAACAATTTTTATTAAAAATGAATAAAATTAATGAAGTAGTACAACCTGACTGGCCTTCAATCAGCCTATATAATGCGTACTTAATATCATGATATAGACAATTCATATACAACCATTATTATGGCTATGTGTTACTGAAATTATGAGGCTTAGAATTTGATGCAACTAAAATTCATAATGTCCACTTGTTGGAAGATGAAAAGGCTATAAATGGCGTTCCAAACACTGAGTGTGTTTGGAGGTCCTCAGTTCTTTAAATGTTCCAATTTGAACATGTGTGCACACATATAGCAATTTAATGAATAGTTACCATCCACGGATATTATGGGTTCACCTCCAGGATAATGAATTAATGCTGTGACAGTCCCGAATTCAGATGTCTTGATAAAGACCAGCTGAGAGTGTGGATCTATTCGAATATACTACATAGATATTCTACAATTGACGGTCAAGCACCAGCAGAGGGAGTTTCTGAATTCGGGACTGTCACAGCATTAATTCATTATCCTGGAGGTGAACCCATAATATCCGTGGATGGTAACTATTCATTAAATTGCTATATGTGTGCACACATGTTCAAATTGGAACATTTAAAGAACTGAGGACCTCCAAACACACTCAGTGTTTGGAACGCCATTTATAGCCTTTTCATCTTCCAACAAGTGGACATTATGAATTTTAGTTGCATCAAATTCTAAGCCTCATAATTTCAGTAACACATAGCCATAATAATGGTTGTATATGAATTGTCTATATCATGATATTAAGTACGCATTATATAGGCTGATTGAAGGCCAGTCAGGTTGTACTACTTCATTAATTTTATTCATTTTTAATAAAAATTGTTAACAATTTGTTATTGTCAAATATTTTAATTGTATAGTAAATAGTCTCCTTTATCAGTGCGGACAGCGCTCTTGATTTTCTACAGGGTGTCACACCCCTGTAGTCAGTGTGTTTTCTTTTGGTTTTTGTGAGGATTGCAATTATCCTTTATTAGGAGCAGCAGTCCGCATTGATATTTGATCTCCATCTTTCTGGTAGGAACCAGCGCCCAGGGGTATACACACCAGTCCACACACGGTGGTGTGGGGGTGGTTGTGTATACATTTAGAACGAATGCAGAAAGTGGCCCGCAATTCTTCGGGCCACCGACAGCATCTCTTGCACGCCCCTGTCGTTTTTTAAATAATTCTGCACCACCAAATTCAATGTATGTGCAAAACATGGGACGTGCTGGAATTTGCCCAGATGTAATGCACGCACAATATTGGTGGCGTTGTCCGATGTCACAAATCCCCAGGAGAGTCAAATTGGGGTAAGCCATTCTGCGATGATGTTCCTCAGTTTCCGTAAGAGGTTGTCAGCTGTGTGCCTCTTATGGAAAGCGGTGATACAAAGCGTAGCCTGCCTAGGAACGAGTTGGCATTTGCGAGATGCTGCTACTGGTGCCGCCGCTGCTGTTCTTGCTGCGGGAGGCAATACATCTACCCAGTGGGCTGTCACAGTCATATAGTCCTGAGTCTGCCCTGCTCCACTTAACCACGGACATGTGGACTAGTGGACATTGGGTACAACTGCATTTTTTAGGACACTGGTGACTCTTTTTCTGAGGTCTGTGTACATTTTCGGTATCGCCTGCCTAGAGAAATGGAACCTAGATGGCATTTGGTACCGGGGACACAGTACCTCAATCAAGTCTCTAGTTGCCTCTGAATTAACGATGGATACCGGAACCACGTTTCTCACCACCCAGGCTGACAAGACCTGAGTTATCCGCTTTGCAGCAGGATGACTGCTGTGATATTTCATCTTCCTCGCAAAGGACTGTTGGACAGTCAATTGCCTACTGGAAGTAGTACAAGTGGTCTTCCGACTTCCCCTCTGGGATGACGATCGACTCCCAGCAGCAACAACAGCAGCGCCAGCAGCAGTAGGCGTTACACTCAAGGAGGCATCGGAGGAATCCCAGGCAGGAGAGGACTCGTCAGACTTGCCAGTGACATGGCCTGCAGGACTATTGGCTCTCCTGTCTAAGGAGGAAATTGACACTGAGGGAGTTGGTGGTGTGGTTTGCAGGAGATTGGTTACAAGAGGAAGGGATTTAGTGGTCAGTGGACTGCTTCCGCTGTCATCCAAAGTTTTTGAACTTGTCACTGACTTATGATTAATGCGCTGCAGGTGACGTATAAGGGAGGATGTTCTGAGGTGGTTAACGTCCTTACCCCTACTTATTACAGCTTGACAAAGGCAACACACGGCTTGACACCTGTTGTCCGCATTTGTGTACAGGATGCATACCTTCATGTCCAAATTTATCCATCTCATCAGTCGTACCTCAGATTTGCGGTACAGGACTGTCATTGCCAATTTCAGACGTTGCTGTTTGGTCTCTCCACGGCCCAGAGAATTTTCACCAAGGTAATGGTGGAAATGATGGTTTTCCTGCGCAAGCAAGGTGTCACAATTATCCCGTACTTGAGCGATCTCATAAAAGCGAGATCAAGAGAGCAGTTGCTGAACAGCGTATCACTTTCACTGAAAGTGTTACAGCAACACGGCTGGATTTTCAATATCCCAAAGTCGCAGTTGGTTCCTACGACTCGTCTGTCTTTCTTGGGCATGATTCTGGACACAGACCAGAAGAGGGTTTATCTCCCGATAGAAAAGGCCCAGGAACTCATGACTCTTGTCAGGAACCTATTGAAACCAAAACTTGTGTCAGTGCATCACTGCACTCGAGTCCTGGGAAAGATGGTGGCATCATACAAAGCCATTCCATTCGGCAGGTTCCATGCGAATACTTTCCAATGGGACCTACTGGACAAGTGGTCTGGGTCACATTTACAGATGCATTGGTTGATCACCCTGTCCCCCAGGGTCAGGGTATCACTCCTGTGGTGGCTGCAGAGTGCTCACCTTCTCGAGTGACGCAGATTCGGCATTCAGTACTGGATCCTGGTGACCACAGATGCAAGCCTCCAAGGTTGGGGAGCAGTCACACAGGGAAGAAATTTCCAAGGGCTTTGGTCAAGTCAAGAGACTTGTCTTCACATCAACATCCTGAAACTAGGGGCCATATACAATGCCCTACGTCAAGCGGAGACCTTACTTTGCGACCAACCGGTTCTGATCCAGTCAGACAACGTCACCGCAGTGGCTCATGTAAACCGTCAAGGCGGCACAAGGAGCAGAGTGGCGATGGCACAAGCTACCTTTGCATTTTTCTCCCAAACGAAGGACACTAGAATGAAAATTTTAAAGCCTCCTGTTAGTGCTTCATCTACACGGTATAGCCCTGAATTTTCCAATGCGTAGCTCTTTGCAAAAGAGAGATATTGGCAAGGAAAAGCTGTCTTGTACCTTTGCATTTTTCTCCCAAACGAAGGACACTAGAAAGAAAATTTTAAAGCCTCCTGTTAGGCCATCATCTACACGGCATAGCCCTGAATTTTCCAATGCGTAGCTCTTTGCAAAAGAGAGATATTGGCAAGGAAAAGCTGTCTTGTACCTTTGCATTTTTCTCCCAAACGAAGGAAACTAGAATGAAAATTTTAAAGCCCCCTGTTAGTGCTTCATCTACACGGCATAGCCCTGAATTTTCCAATGTGCAGCTCTTTGCAAAAGAGAGATATTGGCAAGGAAAAGCTGTCTTTCAACTCTTCCACAACTGAAAAACAGATAGTGTTCCCAAGCCTTCCATCCTGTAATATCTTCAGTCTCTCGTCAATGAAGAAAACAATCCCTCCAGCAGACTCTTCAACCACGATACAAGATCACAGCCAAAAGGGCGAGAAGCAACTACACTTGCGTTTAACCAAAATGGCAGTGCACCAAAACATAAGCTGACACAATCATGGAGAATGAGCCAGCATATATGCTCTTCTATCTATATTTTGCAAACCTGCTCTTGTCCCCTCCAGCTGCTCCATGTAGATTTGACGCCTGGCAAGGTGCATAACCCACTGACAAGCAGGCACACTCCTGCATGAGTTTTCACTCTCACTAGCAGGATGATACACATTCATTTGCATGTGCTCCACCTCTGACACACCGCCCACCCAACCACCCAGTCACCAGAGCCACCCACAAGCCAACTGGCTCCGTGATTTAATTTGCACAGTGCAGTCATCCAGGCAGCATGTCCTTCTCAATGGAATAATCTCTGGTTCCATGGAATCTTCCGCATTGGAATGCTGCGGAACAAAAAGGATTTAAACATTCAGCTTGCTAGCATTCAATGTACCTGCGGCTTGGCTCTAGCATATGGGTCTTCATCCTGTGGCCCTCCAGCTGCTGTGAAACTACACATCCCAGCATGCCCTGCCACAGTTTTGCTATTAAGGTATGCTAAAACTGAGGCAGGGCATGCTGGTATATGTAGTTCCACAGCAGCTGGAGGGTCGCAGGTTGAAGACCCATATTCTAGCATGCCTGTTCTATGATGCATGTTCCGTGATGTCACAATCAGCTTGGAATGGGGTGTCTAGCATGCATTTGCTGACAGCCACTTGAGGGAGACACACATCAGGAGATGCAGCATATCGGAGGTCTTCGATGCCTTTCCTGCAAATGCACACCACCAGCTGCTGGTCTGGACACAAAACAATACCCACAATTGAAGGCTCAAAATGCCCAACTACAGGATTAATGTAAGTAGTGAATTTTGGAATGAATTTAGAAGTAGGAAATTAAGTTAGTTCACAAGTACATTCAAATTCCGATCTAAAGTCTAGGTAGGCCTCACGTCCTGGCAGCCCCCAGCATTTAAAAATGCCTTGATTAGAGGTAGGGAATTAAATGTAGATAAGAAGTAGACACAAAATAACACTCCACAGAGCAATTATCAGGTGTCTTTATCAATTGTTGCATTTAAAAAATCAAGCAATTAGGGAACACAATGTTGCGACAATGTAACCCTATTTGCAAAATAGTACTAAATAAGTTTGTCGATGTAAGACATTTGCAAAGGCGCAAACAAAACACGCTGGAAAATGCAACTGAATCTGTTTTTGGAGGTTAGAATAGATGCAGGATCAAGTAGCTCAATGGGTAGGGTGTTTGATTAGAATTCAACAGGTTATAGATTTGAATCCTGGGTATGATAGTTTGAGGTGTTATTTAATAAAGTATGTTTATATATTAGTCACACATGGCTTACTTGTACAAATGGCATGTCACCAGTTAGTGCTGACTGCTGATATGCCATTTGCACAAACACGCCATGTGTGACTGTATATGCATTTAAGGAGGGCACCCCGGCAATACCACAAACCATTGAGTGTCAAGTATACTAGATATATCTTCATATCTCATGTGCTTTCTCTGAGACCAATCTTGTTATGCCCCTTCCCCACAAGGCATGCGCCTTTTGTCCATATTGCAAAAATGGGGAGGGGAGGGGGGGGGCATATAATTCTCTGTCACAGGGCACCAAAAAGTCTAGTTATGGCTCTGGTATGCATTATGTAATCTGGCAGACCATATCTCCAACACTGGCTGGTTGGAATAGAAATCCGGTTATCTATGTGAGCAAATGACCATCAACGATTTACTCTCAAACACTAGAAAATGGACAAACATGGTCCCCTAAACAAATTGGTTAAATTTTGGGTTTAACCAATTTGTGTAATGACCATTTTTGACCACTTTTCTAGTGTTTGGGAGCAAATGGTTAATTGACATTTGCTACTATACATTACCAGATTTTCATTCCATCCATCCAGACTGGATAGATAGCCTGACAGATAATTGTGTAGTGTACGCCCAGGATAACTGTCAGTTGTGCTTTCTTTTATGACGGCACATAAATGGGTGGGCAGATCCAGAGCAAGCACTGCCCACTCATGCATAGTTGTCAACTGATGTGAAGTTCCAGGGGGCAATCTCAGTTATAAAGAAAAGTATCTGGAAATTGTCCCTAGTTTAAAAAAAAATTAAAAAAAAAATTGATCAACTCCATTTATTTAGTATGATATCCCAGCAGTCAGAACAACATACTTTATTAAATAACACATCTCAAACTACCATACCCAGGATTCAAACCTATAACCTGTTGAATTCTAATCAAACACCCTACCTATTGAGCTATTTGATCCTGCATAAAAATTGTGAACATTATATGAAGCTATTGGTACTTTGCAAAAAAAAAAGTATCAGCATTACAACGCAGCAGATCCATGCAGTTTGCAGCCACACACTACATGTATCTGCTCAGCAACAATGCTGATTATTTCTTCACAAAGTACAAGGTGAGCTCCAAACAGAATTCTCTAGCTTAGAATTATACCTTTCTATGCCAAACCTAAAAGTCGGGCCCCCCACCCTGGGATCCCCCAGAGGGAGGCCTGCACCGTCATGCGGCAGGCTTGTCCGTTTTGGAAGCAGGCTGATGGGCAGCCCAGGCTTGCTTCAGTCTGGGCTTGGCAGGTCTGGAAGCATGAGCTTGCTTTGGGTATGCCTGACCTTGGGTACGCTTTACCTGAGGGATGAAAGGGCCAAGGGAAAGTACTTTTAGCCTTCTGCGTGGTAGGAGTCATACGAGGTAGGCAAGCTGTTTTAGCAGTAGCCAGATCAGCTACAATCTTATTGAGGTCTTCTCCAAAGAGAGTGTCTCCCTTGAAAGGAAGCACCTCCAGGGTTTTCTTGGAATCCATATCCACCGACCAGGATCTCAACCAGCTGTATAAAGTATTACCTTGGAACTGGCTCTCCACTCCCCATTATCTGGTTATCATGGCTTCCTCCTCCAGTGTCCAGACTCGCTTGCTGAAGCTCGGCCACTTCTTCCTAGCAGCAGGCTACTGGATCACTGGGCAGCAGAGGTGCTTGGGAGCCGGAAGGGGGCGGAGCAATCAGGCAGGCAGTTGCAGTGCTGCCCAGCTATCTGTGGTGTGAGAAGAAGCAGGGGCACCCCACCGCTGGCAGTGCTGCAGCTAGCGGTGGTGGCAGCGGCGAGGCTGCTGGGCTGGGTCTTGAAAAAGGTGGAAAGAAGGGTGTTACGGCATGGAATGTACAAACTGCGAGACCCTGCTGGTAGCGCCTTTGTCTATTTAGTAGGAAGGGCACGTAACAGCCGGGGGGCAATGGAGGAAGCCCCTTTAGGGCTGGAGCCCCTTCAGGGCTGGAGCCCGGCGGCAACTGACTCCGTTGTCTCTGGCAGTTCTGCCCCTGGACTAGAGGAATGGTCAAGAACATGGCAACATTTAATGCCAAAAAATGCAAAATCATACACGTCTCAAAAATGCAAAGGCTAACTATAATATTAAGGGCATTATAATGGCAAGAGGAAAGCTATCTAAGTATTACTATTTCAGGTGAGCAATGTAACAAAGCAATAGGAAAGGCAAGTCAGATGCTTGTTTGCATAGGTTAAAGAACCAGTAGCAGAAAAAAGTAATACAGGTTGAGTATCCCATATGCAAATATTCCGAAATACGGAATATTCCGAAATACGGACTTTTTTGAGTGAGACTGAGATAGTGAAACCTTTGTTTTTTGATGGCTCAGTGTACACAAACTTTGTTTAATACTCAAAGTTATTAAAAATATTGTATTAAATGAACTTCAGACTGTGTGTATAAGGTGTATATGAAACATAAATGCATTTTGTGCTTAGATTTAGGTCCCATCACCATAATATCTCGTTATGGTATGCAATTATTCCAAAATACAGAAAAATCCGATATCCAAAATTCCTCTGGTCCCAAGCATTTTGGATAAGGGATACTCAACCTGTAATGCCACTGTATAGGTCCTTGGTACAGCCACATTTAGAATCCTGTGTTCAGTTCCAGAAGCCATATCTCCAGAAGGCTGTAAATACATTAGGGCAACTAAAATTGTGCATGGCCTACATCACAAAACTTACCTGGAAATACTAAAAGATTATGTGTATAGTTTGGAGAAGGGAAGAGGGAACATACAGTAATAGAAACATTTAAATATATAGGGAGGAATGTAATAGGGTGTGAGAATCAGAAAGTGAGAGATTTTGTGTTTTTTCCTGTTGTTTTTTTTTTTTTTTCATTGTTTGTTTTTTAAAGTGGCAATCCTTTACATGGCAAAACCAGGTTGATATTTGCCATGTAAAGGATTGCCACCGTGGGCATGTGTAGAAGGGGCACTGCTACTGTTGGCATTATGTGTGTAAGCTGCACTGATATGGTGGTTATGTGTATAAAGGGCACTGCGACTGTGGGTATTATTATTATTATTATTATTATTATTACATGCGGTGTAATGACAATAAGATAGTGCTACTGTGTGGCGTATTTTGATTTGGGGTGCTATTGTGTGGCCATGCCCCTTCCTTGTGATACCACACCTTCTTTTTTTAAGGAGCGCACTGTCCCTTTATTAAGTATTGGAGAGAGGGCCCAAATTAATAGTTTGCAGGGAGGCGCCAAACACCCTAGCACTGGCCCTTTGGTAGGGGACAGGATTTGCTTCTGCTTGTGCACATCTGTTATGATTGCCAGCCAACAGCACTGGTTTTGCCTATAACACTAACTATAAATATTTTGAATTGGTCCTGGACCACCAATCCAAGGCACCCCTGCAAGTGTCCTGAGGCACCCCAGGGTGCAGTTTGAGAACCACTGGTCTAGTGAGTACCCAGGATAATTATTGTAGCTGGTCTGCGGGTAACAGCTCTCAGATCCACTTCTAGAAAAAATGCAGCAATGTAATTTGAGTGACAAACTGCAGAGATGAACCCTTTCTGTGACTGCTGCACAGGGATCACACAAACTCTATTCATAGGGCAGACTTCACTTAGGGGAGATGTTCTCACCCCGCAAAGAAGTGCGAGTATATACCGCACTTACGGTACCATTGGATTTACAGATATTTTCTTGCAATACACTATGGGGGTCATTCTGAGTTGATTGCTCGCTAGCAGTTTTTAGCAGCCATGCAAACGCATTGTCGCTGCCCACTGGAGAGTGTATATTCACTTTGGAGAAGTGCGAACACTTGAGCAGCAGAGCGCCTGCAAAATCGTTTCAAAATAAGACCAGCACTGTAGTTACACTTCGTGTGCGTTGATTCTAACAACCGAGGGACGGCTTTTGATGTCACACACCCATCCAGCGAATGCCCAGCCACGTCTGCATTTCTTCTGCCACGCCTGCATTTTTCCAAGCACTCCCTGAAAACGGTCAGTTGACACCCAGAAACGCCCTCTTTCTGTCAATCTCCTTGTGGCCTGTTCTGTGATTGGAATAATCGCTAGAACTAGTGCAAAACCACAATGGACTTTGTACCCGTACGATGCGCATGCACATTACGGAGCATGCGCATGCACAGATTAGCCATTTTTTTTCAACTGATTGCTGCGCAGCGAACAACGGCAGCAAGCGATCAACTCGGAATGACCCCCTATATACATAGAAACATGAATTTTTACTGCAGGAATTATGGTTAGTTTAGGGGTATCGGTTAGGGTCAACAGAGGTGTAGCTAGGGGTCCAAGCGCCCCTGGCAAAGTAAGGGACTGGCGCCCCCCCTTTCGATAAAGCATTGCAGTCCATTGGCGGTTACCATGTTGGAGCCACAGCAACTGACCCCCTCCCCCACACGCTGCCCTACATCATCGGCTGGGATTCACTGTTGGTGTGAAGCCACTGGGAACATTCTGGTAGCATTAGCAGCAGTCTGTGTCATAGATAGGGAAGGCAGAAGGTTAACTAGCTAATAGCAGTCTGTTGGCAGCAGAGGCTGGGCGGGGGGCTGAGAATGAGCCAACGCTGATCAGTGTCCAGTCTGCTCAGACAAAAATATTTTGTGATCAGGGCTGGTTCTAGACCAAAGGAGCCAATAGCAAAAATTTCCTTTGGCACCCCCCCCCCCCCCCACACACACACACACACACATACACACACACACACACACACACACACACACACACACACACACACACACACACACCAAAAAAGAACATATCCCAGTTTAACATAACGCTATGTGGTGCAAGGTGTGGAGCTGGTCACTTGTATCAGACCTCTGACATTTGCCTTTTCACCCATATTGCATACTTTTTCTTGCAGGTTGTGTCTTAATTCAAGAAGTGTTCTAAGTACTTCAGCTTAGTATCTTTACTGACCCCTCTTTACCCCACACTACATAACTGACCCCTCTATACCCTACACTACATCACTGACCTTTCTATAACCATCACTGCATTACTGACCCCTCTATACAGTACACTGACCTCTATATACCTGCTAGTACATCCCTGATGCCTATATTCCCTAAGCTAAATCCCTGATGCCTCTATTCCCTACGCTACATCCCTGACGCCTCTATTCCCTATGCTACATCCCTGACGCCTCTATACCCTACGCTACATCCCTGATGCCTCTATTCCCTACGCTACATTCCTGATGCCTCTATAACCTACGCTACATCCCTGACGCCTCTATACCCTACGCTACATCCCTGACGCCTCTATACAGTACAATGCATTACTGATCCCTCTAGACCATACATCCTCATTACATCAGAGAGATAGTGAAACACTGGAAAAAATAAGGATAAAGTGGACTACAGAAACTGATGCTCTAAACAAAGGAGAGAGAGAGAAAAGCACAAGGGAAAGTGGGCAATCGGAACACCATAGAGAGAGGAGAGATAGAAATGCCTGAAAAAGTAAAGGGGGTTGGGTATGGCATCCGGCGCTCGGGATTCCAGCAGTCACATGATACCTAATCCTAATCCTAACCCTCTGGGGGGGTGGCGGATAGGGCTAACCCTCAGGGGGTGGCAGCTAGGACTAACCCCCCCCCCCCCCTCCTAGTGCCTTCCCTAACACCCGCTCCCCCGGTCCTAACCCTCCCTCCAATACTCGCCTTCGGGATGTTGGCTGTCTGTGTGCCGGCACCAGTCTCCCAAGTGGTGTCAGGATTCCAACATCTGTCAAATGACCGCCGGTATACCGTCTGCCGGGATGGTAAATGTATCCTGAGGACAGGTAGTGAGTGTGGAGGGATAGGTGGTTCAGTAAAATGTAACAGCTCAAACTGCGATCATTCACTGATAAATTGATTTATAGCTCTCCCTTTTTAACCATTGCAGTCATAAAAGCAATGTTTTTTAAACTTTTAAATAAAGCTTGTTAGCATCCCCAGCACACTGTATATGCTGGGAGATGTAGTTCTCAATATGAAAACATTTAATTACTGTATGAACTCTAATTCCCCAACTGAAACCTCTCACAAACACACACTCCTAAATCTAGTACACACACACACACACACACACACACACACACACACACACACACACACACACACACACACACACACACACACACACACATTTCCCCAGTACTGACAACTCTCATCACTTCCACACACTGACAACTCCCTCCTGCTCCTCTCCCCACTGACACTGACAGCTCCCTCACAGTCACACACATCCTCCACCCCCCCACCCCCCCCACACACACACTGATAGCACACATGCACAAATCCCCCCTTCCTCGACACTAACTGTCACGGACTGCTTGGGCAGCAGGGGGCAGGCTCTGACTTGAAGTGCTGAAATTCAACAGCTCTCTCGAACTTGCAAGGCATGGCTGTGCAGCTGTCTCCAGCCATCTCCTTGCCCACTGTGTAATTTGTGGCGTTCTCTGATGTTCCCCGCTCTGCCTCTACAACCGGCACATAATGTACAGCAGTGGTGACTCCTGAGTATGGGCCTGGAGAACTCCGCCTACCGGGGGGTAGGGATTAATAATTTCAAAGGGGCAGAGCTAGGAGTGAAGCAGTGGACAGCAGTTGAGGGGCGTTTCAAACTGTAACAGGGTTGGGACAATTTCAGTATCCTTCCCTCACCGTCTAATTGGTCAGTCCCACGCTGATTGCCATAGCGCCCTTTTCGAGACTGCAGAACTCTATCCCTTAGCCACGGTTGGCACAGCTGGATGGTGCCCCTGGCAAGTGCCATCCTGGCCAAGGGGTAGATACGCCCCTGAGGGTCAGGGCCAGCAACAGAAATCTTGGGGCCCAGTACACTGATATCTCTGGGGCCCCCTCAACCCCCCCTTAACTTGGCAGAGGGATCTTTAAAAAAAAATGGAGCCTTTGACTCGGACCGTCAGTGAGGCCGGCAGGTGGTTTTCATACTGGGCTATCCAGCTCTTCGGTGACGGTGGCAGGGACATTCAGAAAAGGGCCAGCACAGCAACATGCATAATAATGGCAATACAGTATGGACCACAGGGACTGGACAAAGTGATGGGGTAAAAGGAGGGGGGAGGGTTTAGTTGGCCTGTTAATTGTTTTCCTGCTTAAATTGAGCAGTTGGTGGATACACTTTAAAAAGCAATATTGGCACTGTGGCCCCATTATTTCTGTTCTTAATACTTGGAGCCCTGAACAAGTGTCCCCTTTGTCCCCCCTGTCACCGGGCCTGTTCAGGCGTTACCTATGGAGAAGCTGCGACATGACATCCTAGGACACGATACTGCACCATGCATCACCATTATATTTCAGTGTGCCTTGTCAATATTTAAATCTTGTTCTGTGTGACGTGAGTTGTAAATGGTTGAAAATCTCTGTGCTACAGTATCGTCACCATGTAGTTATAACAACACCGCAAAACCACCAAAAGACGTGTTTTGGTAGAGGGACTGCTGGAGGGGCCCATTGGGGCCCCCAGTTTGCTACCCCACCCCAGTATACCTGTGCTGTAGCCAGTGGAAGGGGCACTATCTTCCCGGTGATCTCTTCGGGAAGATGGTGCCGCACATAGAAAGCAAAGACTCTGGCTGCACTCTCCTGCCCTCGCTCTAAGCAAGGTGATCGGGCCACAAAAGGACCCCTGTCGGACCCCTGCCGGACCCCGGCCTGTGGGCCACAAAAGGATGCATTGGGGGCGGCATGCGGCCCATGGGTTTGACACCCCTGCCCTAGAGTATCAAAATTTGTTTCACGGCACCCCTAGGCCAAAGTTTTTTTTATTGAGAAATTCAGAAAAAAATATAAAATTAAGTAAATTGTGTTTATAGCATGTCATCCTCAGGTTCAGTTATGTTGTGAGGGAATGGTTTTGCCAATTTAATAAAGTATAAATAATTTTAATTGGTCCTGGACCACCAAACTATGCTACTAGTGCAAGAACCCCAGTTTGGAAACTACTGCCATAAAATAAACCTTTTTTGTTTTTTTTAAACTACATGTAATACACCTTAGAGCTCAGTTCCTAAAAGGTTTTAAACCCTTGCATACAGTAAACTACACATATTTAAAAATCCTACACCGGGCACAAGTGCTCACGGGCCAATTTCATGGCAGTCTCGGATAGGAGGGCATTGTGGATTCACCAAGGGAATGCTGATGCTGACTCCAAGACGAAAGGGAGTCTCTTCCCTATGAAGGTGAAGCCTTGTTTGGCGACGGCCTAGTTCATTTGATCTCGGCAGCTCCCGCAGGTAAGTCATCCTTCTTGCCCTATGTTCCCTCTCAACGGATGAAGACGCATCATTATCTGACGCAGTCATTTCGGCCCAATAGATATGCAAGAAGTTAAGATTCCCCTTTCTTTGCAGGTAGAGGAAGGAAAAGAGGGAAGAGGTCTGTAGCCTCTTCAAGATCGCAGGAGCAGAGATCATCCTCTGCTTCTGCCAAATCCACTGCATGACGCTGGGGCTCTCTTGCAGGAGCCCGCACCAGTGGGGGGCACGTCTAAAACTCTTCAGTCAGTTCTGGATTCATTCGGACCTGGACTCGTGGGTTTTACAAATAGTGTCCCAAGGGTACAAACTGGGGTTTCAAGACGTTCCCCCTCACCGATTGTTCAAATCAGCCTTAGTCAGCAGGGAGAAGGTTTTTATTCAAGCCTCTTCGTGGTCCCGAAGCCGGACGGCTCAGTCAGACCAATCTTAAATCTGAAATCCCTTAATTTCTACCTAAAGAAATTCAATTTCAAGATGGAATCTCTCAGGGTAGTGATCTCCAGTCCGGGGGATAAAGGAGATTTCATGGTTTTGGTAGACATAAAGGATGCCTACTTATATGTTCCCATTTAGCCACTGCATCAAGCAGCAGCTACCTGAGGTTTGCAATTCAGGATTGTCATTACCAATTTCAGACGTTGCCGTTTGGTCTGTCCACGGCTCCGAGGATTTTCACCAGGGTGATGGCGGAAATGATGGTTCTCCTTCGCAAGCAAGGAGTCACAATTATCCCGTACTTGGATGATCTCCTGATTAAGGCGAGATCCAGGGACCAGTTAGTGCAAAACATCTACTCTCCCTGACAGTTCTTCAACAACATGGTTGGCTCCTAAATTTGCCAAAATCGCAGTTGGTCCCAATGACGCGGTTGTTGTTTTTGGGAGTGATACTGGACATTGAAGAGGTTTTCTTCTAGTGGAAAGGCTCTGGAGATCCAGAGTCTGGTCAAACAAATTCTGAAGCCAGCAAGAGTGTTAATCCATCAATGCATTCAGTTGCTGGGGAAGATGGTTGCGGCCTACGAGCCCATTCAGTTTGGCAGGTTCCATGCCAGAGTGTTCCAGTGGGACCTGTTGGACAAGTGGTCCGGATCCCACCTACACATGCACCGGAGGATAATCCTGTCTTCCAAGACCAGAATCTCACTCCATTGGTGGCTGCACAGTTCTCACCACCTAGAGGGGCGATGGTTCGGGATCCAGGACGGGATCCTAGGGACCACGGATGCAACCCTCCGAGGCTGGAGAGCAGTCACACAGGGGGAAAACATCCAAGGAAGATGGTCAAGTCTTCCTTGGATGTTTTCATCTCCACATAAATGTTCTGGAGTTAAGGGCCATTTAATAACTGCAGACACAGTACGCACTGGGACGGGTGCCCATCATCCTCTACGGACTAAGAGAAAAGGATTTACCGGTAGGTATTAAAATCCTATTTTCTCTAACGTCCTAGAGAATGCTGTGGACTCCGTAAGGACCATGGGGATAGACGGGCTCCGCAGGAGACATGGGCACTTTAAGAAAGACTTTAGTTCTGGGTGTGCACTGGCTCCTCCCTCTATGCCCCTCCTCCAGAACTCAGTTTGATACTGTACCCAGTGGAGACTGGGTGCTTTTCAGGAGCTCTCCTGAGCTTTCTGACAGAAAGTATTTTGTTAGGTTTTTAATTTTCAGGGAGCACTGCTGGCAACAGACTCCCTCATCGAGGGACTGAGGGGAGAGAAGCAGCCCTACTCTCTGAGTTGCAAGGTCCTGCTTCTTAGGCTACTGGACACCATTAGCTCCAGTGGGATTGGTACGCAGGATCTCACCCTCGCCGTCCGTCCCAGAGCCGCGCCGCCGTCCCCCTCGCAGAGCCGGAAGATAGAAGCCGGGTGAGTATGAGAAGAAAAGAAGACTTCAGAGGCGGCAGAAGACTTCATGATCTTCACTGAGGTAACGCATAGCACTGCAGCTGTGCGCCTTTGCTCCCATACACCTCACATACTCCGGTCACTGTAAGGGTGCAGGGCGCAGGGGGGGCGCCCTGGGCAGCAATATAAACCTCTTTCGCAAAAATATAACATATATACAGCTGGGCACTTTATATATGTATAAGCCCCCACCAATTTTACAGTTTAAGCGGGACAGAAGCCCGCCTCCGAGGGGGCGGGGCTTCTCCCTCAGCACTCACCAGCGCCATTTTTTCTCCACAGCACAGCTGAGAGGAAGCTCCCCGGACTCTACCCTGCTTATACCACGTTAGACAAGAGGGTTGAAAAGAGGGGTGGGGGGGGCACATAATTCGCAAATTACATACAGCAGCACTACTGGGCAAACATTAAGTTACTGTTTTATTCCTGGGTTATATAGCGCTGGGGGGTGTGCTGGCATACTCTCTCTCTGTCTCTCCAAAGGGCCTTGTGGGGAAACTGTCTTCAGAAAAAGCATTCCCTGTGTGTGTAGTGTGTCGGTACACGTGTGTCGACATGTCTGAGGAAGAAGGCTATATTAGAGAGGAGCGGGAGCAAATGAATGTGGTGTCTCCGCCGACAGCTGATTGGATGGATATGTGGAATGTTTTAAATGCTAGTGTAAACTCATTGCACAAAAGATTAGACAAGGCAGAAGCTTTGGGACAGTCAGGGTTTCAACCCATGCCTGATCCTATGTTGCAGGGACTGTCAGGGTCTCATAAGCGCCCACTATCCCAGATTGTTGACACAGATACCGACACGGATTCTGACTCCAGTGTCGATTACGATGATGCAAAGTTACAGCCAAAATTGGCAAAATCCATTCGATTTATGATTATGGCAATAAAAGATGTTTTGCACATCACAGAGGAACCCCCTGTCGCTGACAAGAGGGTACATATGTACAAGGGAAAGAAGCCTGAGGTAACCTTTCCCCCCTCACACGAGCTGAACGAGTTATGTGAAAAAGCTTGGGAGTCTCCAGATAAAAGACTGCAGATTTCCAAAAGGATTCTTATGGCGTATCCTTTCCCATCAACGGATAGGTTACGATGGGAATGCTCCCCTAGGGTGGACAAAGCATTAACACGCTTATCCAAGAAGGTAGCCCTCCCGTCCCAGGATACGGCTACCTTCAAAGAGTGTGCTGACCGCAAACAGGAGATTACCCTGAAGTCCATTTATACACATTCAGGTACCTTACTCAGACCGGCAATTGCGTCGGCCTGGGTGTGTAGTGCTGTAGCGGCATGGACAAATACCTTATCTGAGGGGATGGATAGCCTAGACAAGGATACTATTTTATTGACCCTGGGGCATATAAGAGATGCTGTCCTATATATGTGTGTATGCAAACTACAGGTGGTGCTGCAGGGCCCACACCCTTTTACTTGTCTTGTAGAGCAGCTCTGAAGCTGTTACAGTGCCCAGCTGCTGCAAGAAATCAGCTTGAATGCTTCAGGGGCTTGGGCATGGCCAACATGAGCCCCACACCGAAAGAGGGTGGGGGTGTTTAATGCAAACTTGGGGTTATACAAGCGCCGCAAAAGGCCGCCATGCCCTGCATGCCCCTTTTCTCTTTTCATATACAGATGAGGGTTCCAGCCAACTTTGGCCCACTGCTTGGATGACATCACCGTATGCAAATCCGTCTGCTGCAGACCTTCCCCCAGGAATGCTTGCAATAGTTGTTGCATATGGTTTAATGTCTGAGGGTGCTTCAGTATTAGGCAGCCTTCCGCCCTCCCATGTTCATCTGAAAAGATGTGGTCTCCCTGCAGTTGTTGTCCCCAGACGAGAGTTCCCTTGTGCTTCCTCAGTTAAATCTCCTTAACTTGACGGGGGTGTGCCCGAGCAGCTGCCCTCCCCAGCCCTATCCCAACACATACTTATCTTGCATATGAGATCTCTTGATCATGAAGATAGTTCTCACAGGTTGAGGTTCATCCTGGCCCCGCTCCCCGCTGGAGAGCGCTGATGGGGACAGCAGCGGGGCTTCAGCAGAAGGGTGAGTATGTGTGGCCAGAGACCTCCCTTCCCATGTGCAGGCCTGCAGAGTCTGCCACGCAGGATTGGGCATGTGGCACTCTCCCTCCCAGGGGCTCTTCCAGATGTAGCTCCTCAGCAGTATTTTTCCCGGGCTGCGCGGCGCTCTCCCCGACTGGCATCCGCCCTGGAACACTGCCTTCCTCAACGCAACATCAGCAGGGGGCCCTGGCCTCATCAACATCCCAGGTCTTTCTCATGTATGTATCATGTATGTGTGTGTGATATATGTATGAATCATATATGTTTGTGATATATATATATATATATGTATGTATCTATCTATCTATCGTATGTGTGTGTATATATATGTATCTATCATGTATGTATGTATGTATCTATCTTGTATGTATGTGTTCTATCTATCTATCTATCTATCTATCTATCTATCTATCGTGTGTGTGATATATGTATGTATCTATCATGTATGTGTTATATGTATGTATCACACCTTCCTCTATACATATACATACATACATACATACATACATACATACATACATACATACATACATACATACACACACCTATATCTGTACGTACACTGACATACACACACCAACATCTATAGATAAACACGCTGACCCCTAAACGTACACCAACGTACCCACACCTGCATCTATACCTACACATGCTGACACGTGGACGTACACCGGCTTACCCACATGTGAATCTATACATACATGTGCTGACACCTGGACATACACTGATGTACCCACACCTAACATCTATACATATACATGCTAACACCTGGACGTATACAGACGTACCCACATTTGCATCCATGCATATATAGATGTAGGTGTGTGTACGTCAGTGTACGTCCAGGTGTCAACGCGTATATGTATAGATGCAGGTGTGGGTACGTCTGTGTATGTCCAGGTGTCAGAATGTGTATGTATAGATGCAGGTGTGGGAACGTCAGTGTAGGTTCAGGTGTCAGCGCGTGTATGTATAGATGCAGGTGCTTGTATGTCCAGATGTCAGTGCATGTATGTATAGATGCAAGTGTGGGTACGTCGGTGTATGTCCATTTGTCAGCGCGTGTATATATAGATGCAGGTGCTTGTATGTTGGTGTATGTCCAGGTGTCAGCATGTGTATGTATAGATGCAGGTGTGGGAATGTTGGTGTATGTCCAGGTGTCAGGGCGTGTATGTATGGATATTAGGTGTGGGTACATCAGTGTATGTCCAGGTGTTAGCGCATGTATGTATAGATGTATATATACACACACATACGATAGATAGATAGATAGATAGATAGATAGATAGATAGATAGATAGATAGATACATATTATAAGGGCACGGCCAGGTGTTAGCGCATGTATGTATAGATGCAGGATAATAATCACACAGCGTGCCCCCCACCAACCACAAACCTCCCCCACCCCCCTGTATGACATAAACACCGCTAATTCCACTTACACACAATAATTTCAGTTTGCGACCAGGAGCCGGCAATGTATGTGCACCCAAATGAAGCCACTGTACATGCCCTGCAGGCTGCTATGTACTGCAACAGGTGCAACAAATGTAAATGCCCTATCTTTAAAATGGGGCATATTTTACTAAATTAAAAAAACCTGTAACTTTCTGTAAAACCTTAACCCCAAAAGGCACTACACTAACATCGGGGTGTAGAGTTGGATCTTGATCCAAGGCACCAACAGGCTAAAGCTTTGACTGTTCCCAGGATGCCTTGCACCGCCTCCTCTACAACCCTGCCCAGTGGCGTAACTAGACCTTTGTGGGCCCCATAGCAAAATTCTGAATGGGCCCACCAGCACTCAACAAGAATGAGTGGCGTTTGGGGTCAGAAAAGTAGAGGGGAAGGGGTCTGACAGAGTAGGGGGCAGGACATGAATGAATAGAAATAGAATACTGAGAAACTGAGGTGTCCATTATATAAAGAAATACAGTATGTGTGTCTGTGTGTATATCACACACACACACATATAAGGGAAATTCAAATGCCCTCAATTATTGCGCCCATTACACTCTGGTTTAGGTGCACAAAGCACCTAAACCTGAATAAAGTAATGGGCGCGATCATGAAAAGACACCGTTTGGTTGCCCAAATGGGTCTCTTTGCACACATTTCAGCTTGTTTCCCCTGGGGGTAGCGAGCTGAAATAAACATGTCGCACCCGTTGGCAGCAACATTAGAATAGCTGCTGACGGGCACGATTGAGGGAGGAAAGGGACATTTGAATCCAGCCCATAGATGCAATGTGAATATGTAATTTGTACCTTCCTATCTTAAAATGTATAAAGTAGTGTTTACACTAGAGGTCTTTCCGAACCCCCTAATCCTAACATTGTAATTTGCTTTAGGGCGCACCTCCAATTAGTCTAGTGTTTCGTATTTTCACATTAAATACTTTCTTGCATTGGTTGGTTAAAGATTAGATCGTATATTTTTCTAGATATAGCTGTGCATAGTCTACAAGGCTACATGCTTCTCCCCTAACTAGAGATGTGCAGCGGGCATTTTTCGTGTTTCATGTTTTGGTTTTGGTTTCGGATCCGCAGTTGTGTTTTGGATATGGACGCGTTTTGGCAAAACCACCCTTTCGGGTTTTGTATTCGGGTGATTTTTTTTTTAAAACCTCAAACAGCTAAAATCATAGAATTTGGGGGTAATTTTGATCCTATAGTATTAAGCTCAATAACCATAATTTCTACTCCTTTCCAGTCTATTCTGAACACCTCACACCTCCCAATATTATTTTTAGTCCTAAAATTTGCACCAAGGTCCCTGGATGACTAAGCTAAGCGACCCAAGTGGGCAGCACAAACACCTGGCCCATCTAGGAGTGGCACTGCAGTGTCAGACAGGATGGCACTTAAAAAAATAGCCCCAAACAGCACATGATGCAAAGATAAATAAAAAAAGAGGCGCAAGATGAAATTGTAGTGTGTCTCTCCTGCTCAGTGTCAGTTCTCAGTAGTATCCTCATCAGTGCTCAGTATCACTGCTCATTGTCTTGTGCTGCAATGTGGTGCTCAGTATACTAGAGTACATTACTAATAGTCCAGTGCTGCATCTTGCTGCTCAGTGTCAGTTCTAGTATCCTCATCAGTGCTCAGTATCACTGCTCACTGTCTTGTGCTGCATTGTGGTGCTCAGTATACTACAGAACATTACTAATAGTCCAGTGCTGCATCTGGCTGCTCAGTGTCAGTTCTAGTAATCTCATCAGTGCTCCGTATCACTGCTCATTGTCTTGTGGTGCTCAGTATACTACAGTACATTACTAATACTCCAGTGTCTTGTGCCGCATATGGCTGCTGTAGGGTGCTGTGGTAGTGTCCTGTCACTGTGCATATGTCATCATTCCAGTCACAGTGATATCTGGTATCTATCTAGTGGTATCTAATTCCAGACATTACCACCGTCTAATTCCAGATATATTACTGGCATATAATTCCACACATTAAAAAATGGAGAACAAAAAGGTGGAGAGTAAAATAGGGAAAGATCAAGATCCACTTCCACCTAGTGCTGAAGCTGCTGCCACTAGTCAAGGCAGAGACAATTCAATGCCATCAACATTATGTAATGATTATACGATACATTATATATCATATCATTGTATGGTTGTAAAATACAACTTAAAAACTTTAATGAATAAATACATAAAGTAGCTTTTATGTAACCTTTTTAAACCTATTAGCATAGACCGAATCTCATCGTGTGTATAGGCCTTTAGTTCAACAACAGCATGGGACCAGTTAGTGTGTTTTGACTAGAGATGAGCGGGTTCGGTTTCTCTGAATCCGAACCCGCCAGAACTTCATGTTTTTTTTCACGGGTCCGAGCGACTCGGATCTTCCCGCCTTGCTCGGTTAACCCGAGCGCGCCCGAACGTCATCATGACGCTGTCGGATTCTCGCGAGGCTCGGATTCTATCGCGAGACTCGGATTCTATATAAGGAGCCGCGCGTCGCCGCCATTTTCACACGTGCATTGAGATTGATAGGGAGAGGACGTGGCTGGCGTCCTCTCCGTTTAGAATTAGAATAGATTAGAGAGACACTTGATTTACTAATTTTGGGGAGCATTAGGAGTACTCAGTAGTGTACAGTGCAGAGTTTTGCTGATAGTGACCAGTGACCACCACTTTTATTTATAATCCGTTCTCTGCCTGAAAAAAGCGATACACAGCACACAGTGACTCAGTCACATACCATATCTGTGTGCACTGCTCAGGCTCAGGCCAGTGTGCTGCATCATCTATTATCTATATATAATATTATATATATCTGTCTGACTGCTCAGCTCACACAGCTTATAATTGTGGGGGAGACTGGGGAGCACTACTGCAGTGCCAGTTATAGGTTATAGCAGGAGCCAGGAGTACATAATATAATCCGTTCTCTGCCTGAAAAAAGCGATACACAGCACACAGTGACTCAGTCACATACCATATCTGTGTGCACTGCTCAGGCTCAGGCCAGTGTGCTGCATCATCTATTATCTATATATAATATTATATATATCTGTCTGACTGCTCAGCTCACACAGCTTATAATTGTGGGGGAGACTGGGGAGCACTACTGCAGTGCCAGTTATAGGTTATAGCAGGAGCCAGGAGTACATAATATATTATATAGTGAGTGACCACCAGACACACAGTGCAGTTTATTTAATATATCCGTTCTCTGCCTGAAAAAAGCGATACACACAGTGACTCAGTCAGTCACATACCATATCTGTGTGCACTGCTCAGGCTCAGGCCAGTGTGCTGCATCATCTATATATATTATATATCTGTCTGACTGCTCAGCTCACACAGCTTATAATTGTGGGGGAGACTGGGGAGCACTACTGCAGTGCCAGTTATAGGTTATAGCAGGAGCCAGGAGTACATAATATTATATTAAAATTAAACAGTGCACACTTTTGCTGCAGGAGTGCCACTGCCAGTGTGACTAGTGACCAGTGACCTGACCACCAGTATATAATATTAGTAGTATACTATCTCTTTATCAACCAGTCTATATTAGCAGCAGACACAGTACAGTGCGGTAGTTCACGGCTGTGGCTACCTCTGTGTCGGCACTCGGCAGCCCGTCCATAATTGTATATACCACCTAACCGTGGTTTTTTTTTCTTTCTTTATACATACATACTAGTTACGAGTATACTATCTCTTTATCAACCAGTCTATATATTAGCAGCAGACACAGTACAGTGCGGTAGTTCACGGCTGTGGCTACCTCTGTGTCGGCACTCGGCAGCCCGTCCATAATTTTATATACCACCTAACCGTGGTTTTTTTTTCTTTCTTTATACATACATACTAGTTACGAGTATACTATCTCTTTATCAACCAGTCTATATATTAGCAGCAGACACAGTACAGTGCGGTAGTTCACGGCTGTGGCTACCTCTGTGTCGGCACTCGGCAGCCCGTCCATAATTGTATATACCACCTAACCGTGGTTTTTTTTTCTTTCTTTATACATACATACTAGTTACGAGTATACTATCTCTTTATCAACCAGTCTATATATTAGCAGCAGACACAGTACAGTGCGGTAGTTCACGGCTGTGGCTACCTCTGTGTCGGCACTCGGCAGCCCGTCCATAATTGTATACTAGTATCCAATCCATCCATCTCCATTGTTTACCTGAGGTGCCTTTTAGTTGTGCCTATTAAAATATGGAGAACAAAAATGTTGAGGTTCCAAAATTAGGGAAAGATCAAGATCCACTTCCACCTCGTGCTGAAGCTGCTGCCACTAGTCATGGCCGAGACGATGAAATGCCAGCAACGTCGTCTGCCAAGGCCGATGCCCAATGGCATAGTACAGAGCATGTCAAAACCAAAACACCAAATATCAGTAAAAAAAGGACTCCAAAACCTAAAATAAAATTGTCGGAGGAGAAGCGTAAACTTGCCAATATGCCATTTACCACACGGAGTGGCAAGGAACGGCTGAGGCCCTGGCCTATGTTCATGGCTAGTGGTTCAGCTTCACATGAGGATGGAGGCACTCAGCCTCTCGCTAGAAAACTGAAAAGACTCAAGCTGGCAAAAGCACCGCAAAGAACTGTGCGTTCTTTGAAATCCCAAATCCACAAGGAGAGTCCAATTGTGTCGGTTGCGATGCCTGACCTTCCCAACACTGGACGTGAAGAGCATGCGCCTTCCACCATTTGCACGCCCCCTGCAAGTGCTGGAAGGAGCACCCGCAGTCCAGTTCCTGATAGTCAGATTGAAGATGTCAGTGTTGAAGTACACCAGGATGAGGAGGATATGGGTGTTGCTGGCGCTGGGGAGGAAATTGACCAGGAGGATTCTGATGGTGAGGTGGTTTGTTTAAGTCAGGCACCCGGGGAGACACCTGTTGTCCGTGGGAGGAATATGGCCGTTGACATGCCAGGTGAAAATACCAAAAAAATCAGCTCTTCGGTGTGGAGGTATTTCACCAGAAATGCGGACAACAGGTGTCAAGCCGTGTGTTCCCTTTGTCAAGCTGTAATAAGTAGGGGTAAGGACGTTAACCACCTCGGAACATCCTCCCTTATACGTCACCTGCAGCGCATTCATAATAAGTCAGTGACAAGTTCAAAAACTTTGGGTGACAGCGGAAGCAGTCCACTGACCAGTAAATCCCTTCCTCTTGTAACCAAGCTCACGCAAACCACCCCACCAACTCCCTCAGTGTCAATTTCCTCCTTCCCCAGGAATGCCAATAGTCCTGCAGGCCATGTCACTGGCAATTCTGACGAGTCCTCTCCTGCCTGGGATTCCTCCGATGCATCCTTGCGTGTAACGCCTACTGCTGCTGGCGCTGCTGTTGTTGCCGCTGGGAGTCGATGGTCATCCCAGAGGGGAAGTCGTAAGCCCACTTGTACTACTTCCAGTAAGCAATTGACTGTTCAACAGTCCTTTGCGAGGAAGATGAAATATCACAGCAGTCATCCTACTGCAAAGCGGATAACTGAGTCCTTGACAACTATGTTGGTGTTAGACGTGCGTCCGGTATCCGCCGTTAGTTCACAGGGAACTAGACAATTTATTGAGGCAGTGTGCCCCCGTTACCAAATACCATCTAGGTTCCACTTCTCTAGGCAGGCGATACCGAGAATGTACACGGACGTCAGAAAAAGACTCACCAGTGTCCTAAAAAATGCAGTTGTACCCAATGTCCACTTAACCACGGACATGTGGACAAGTGGAGCAGGGCAGGGTCAGGACTATATGACTGTGACAGCCCACTGGGTAGATGTATGGACTCCCGCCGCAAGAACAGCAGCGGCGGCACCAGTAGCAGCATCTCGCAAACGCCAACTCTTTCCTAGGCAGGCTACGGCAACTGAGGAAGATCATCGCGGAATGGCTTACCCCAATTGGACTCTCCTGTGGATTTGTGGCATCGGACAACGCCAGCAATATTGTGTGTGCATTAAATATGGGCAAATTCCAGCACGTCCCATGTTTTGCACATACCTTGAATTTGGTGGTGCAGAATTTTTTAAAAAACGACAGGGGCGTGCAAGAGATGCTGTCGGTGGCCAGAAAAATTGCGGGACACTTTCGGCGTACAGGCACCACGTACAGAAGACTGGAGCACCACCAAAAACTACTGAACCTGCCCTGCCATCATCTGAAGCAAGAAGTGGTAACGAGGTGGAATTCAACCCTCTATATGCTTCAGAGGTTGGAGGAGCAGCAAAAGGCCATTCAAGCCTATACAATTGAGCACGATATAGTAGGTGGAATGCACCTGTCTCAAGTGCAGTGGAGAATGATTTCAACGTTGTGCAAGGTTCTGATGCCCTTTGAACTTGCCACACGTGAAGTCAGTTCAGACACTGCCAGCCTGAGTCAGGTCATTCCCCTCATCAGGCTTTTGCAGAAGAAGCTGGAGGCATTGAAGGAGGAGCTAAAAGGGAGCGATTCCGCTAGGCATGTGGGACTTGTGGATGCAGCCCTTAATTCGCTTAACAAGGATTCACGGGTGGTCAATCTGTTGAAATCAGAGCACTACATTTTGGCCACCGTGCTCGATCCTAGATTTAAAGCCTACCTTGGATCTCTCTTTCCGGCAGACACAGGTCTGCTGGGGTTGAAAGACCTGCTGGTGACAAAATTGTCAAGTCAAGCGGAACGCGACCTGTCAACATCTCCTCCTTCACATTCTCCCGCAACTGGGGGTGCGAGGAAAAGGCTCAGAATTCCGAGCCCACCCGCTGGCGGTGATGCAGGGCAGTCTGGAGCGACTGCTGATGCTGACATCTGGTCCGGACTGAAGGACCTGACAACGATTACGGACATGTCGTCTACTGTCACTGCATATGATTCTCTCAACATTGATAGAATGGTGGAGGATTATATGAGTGACCGCATCCAAGTAGGCACGTCACACAGTCCGTACTTATACTGGCAGGAAAAAGAGGCAATTTGGAGGCCCTTGCACAAACTGGCTTTATTCTACCTAAGTTGCCCTCCCACAAGTGTGTACTCCGAAAGAGTGTTTAGTGCCGCCGCTCATCTTGTCAGCAATCGGCGTACGAGGTTACATCCAGAAAATGTGGAGAAGATGATGTTCATTAAAATGAATTATAATCAATTCCTCCGCGGAGACATTGACCAGCAGCAATTGCCTCCACAAAGTACACAGGGAGCTGAGATGGTGGATTCCAGTGGGGACGAATTGATAATCTGTGAGGAGGGGGATGTACACGGTGATATATCGGAGGGTGAAGATGAGGTGGACATCTTGCCTCTGTAGAGCCAGTTTGTGCAAGGAGAGATTAATTGCTTCTTTTTGGGGGGGGGTCCAAACCAACCCGTCATATCAGTCACAGTCGTGTGGCAGACCCTGTCACTGAAATGATGGGTTGGTTAAAGTGTGCATGTCCTGTTTTGTTTATACAACATAAGGGTGGGTGGGAGGGCCCAAGGACAATTCCATCTTGCACCTCTTTTTTCTTTTCTTTTTCTTTGCATCATGTGCTGATTGGGGAGAGTTTTTTGGAAGGGACATCCTGCGTGACACTGCAGTGCCACTCCTAGATGGGCCCGGTGTTTGTGTCGGCCACTAGGGTCGCTAATCTTACTCACACAGTCAGCTACCTCATTGCGCCTCTTTTTTTCTTTGCGTCATGTGCTGTTTGGGGAGGGTTTTTTGGAAGGGACATCCTGCGTGACACTGCAGTGCCACTCCTAGATGGGCCCGGTGTTTGTGTCGGCCACTAGGGTCGCTAATCTTACTCACACAGCTACCTCATTGCGCCTCTTTTTTTCTTTGCGTCATGTGCTGTTTGGGGAGGGTTTTTTGGAAGGGACATCCTGCGTGACACTGCAGTGCCACTCCTAGATGGGCCCGGTGTTTGTGTCGGCCACTAGGGTCGCTAATCTTACTCACACAGCTACCTCATTGCGCCTCTTTTTTTCTTTGCGTCATGTGCTGTTTGGGGAGGGTTTTTTGGAAGGGCCATCCTGCGTGACACTGCAGTGCCACTCCTAGATGGGCCCGGTGTTTGTGTCGGCCACTAGGGTCGCTAATCTTACTCACACAGCTACCTCATTGCGCCTCTTTTTTTCTTTGCGTCATGTGCTGTTTGGGGAGGGTTTTTTGGAAGGGACATCCTGCGTGACACTGCAGTGCCACTCCTAGATGGGCCCGGTGTTTGTGTCGGCCACTAGGGTCGCTTATCTTACTCACACAGCGACCTCGGTGCAAATTTTAGGACTAAAAATAATATTGTGAGGTGTGAGGTATTCAGAATAGACTGAAAATGAGTGTAAATTATGGTTTTTGAGGTTAATAATACTTTGGGATCAAAATGACCCCCAAATTCTATGATTTAAGCTGTTTTTTAGTGTTTTTGGAAAAAAACACCCGAATCCAAAACACACCCGAATCCGACAAAAAAAATTCGGTGAGGTTTTGCCAAAACGCGTTCGAACCCAAAACTCGGCCGCGGAACCGAACCCAAAACCAAAACCCGAAAAATTTCAGGCGCTCATCTCTAGTTTTAACCACTGCACAGCACCTGGTGTTATATAGTAAGCACCACTATGGCATAGTATACAGCATTATGGGCCTGATATGAGTGTGACCAGCGGTGATGTGGAATGCAGTAGGAGGTGCTGTTTAGCAAGCACCACTTCTATATTCACCATGCAGTATATTGTGTGAATATAGAAGTGTTGGCTGTGTTATGTATTAGAGTAATTATTGCAGCTCCCAGCTAAAATTGCAACAATGTAATTTAGTGACAAGCTGCAGAGATTAACCCTTTCTGTGGCTGCTGCACAACCTCTATTCATATCGCTGAATTCAATTAGGGAGATGTTCTCACCCCGCGAGCAAGCGCAGGTATATGCCACACTTAAATGTATGGGTATGGTCTCCATAAAATGAGCGTAGCCTTGCAGGCAAAGACTACCTTACACCCTAGTTCTTGACCCTGCACCAACAGACCTCGGCCACCACAGGGAAAAAAGTACAGTAATTTCCACCATGTTAAGCCCCACACATTAATGCCCTTTGGGACATATTATGTCACACACCACAATATCTGTGATACACTATGCCCTACAGTAAAGCTTCTAATTACTTTTACAAAAACTGCTCAACGCCAAGAGTTTCACGTGCTGGGTGTCATGCTCATTGCCAGGGGTTTCACTCTCTGGGTGTCATGCTCATTGCCAGGGGGAACGCAGTAGGAGGTGTTATATAGTAAGCACCACTATGGCATAGTATATAGCATTATATATATTGTGAGCACTGGTGATGTTGAGTGCAGTAGAGCTGCTGCTGGGTAATTACAATTTACTACAACCACCAATATATTCTGCTGCACTATATATATGCAAAGCTAATTCTGCTGGGTAATTACAATTGACTACAACCACCAATATATTCTGCTGCACTATATCTATATTTGCAAAGCTAATTCTGCTGGGTAATTACAATTGACTACAACCACCAATATATTCTGCTGCACTATATCTATATATGCAAAGCTAATTCTGCTGAGTAATTACAATTGACTACAACCACCAATATATTCTGCTGCACTATATCTATATATGCAAAGCTAATTCTGCTGGGTAATGTAAATTGAAACATTATTGCATAGTATGTGATTTTTAAGTACTTTTTTAAAGTTTTGAATGATAAAGACCCAGTTTAATCTTTGTGGAATGCCTGGTTGTTGTTTTTAAGGTAATTTATTGCCTGGCATTTGAGGGGGTGGGGTGTGGTTACAGATTTCAATTATTGGTTTCACTTGTAATAGTCTTCTACTTAAGTCCAATGGTGTAGGCTGTGCAAAGCCGTTTGGCTGTGCATTTATTGATCTAAGCATGCATTTTTATCAAAGCGTGATAAAATTGACACATAACAGCAGTGTTCAATCAGCATTAATTTATCTTCAGCTGATATCGATTGTGAATTGACGTTTCTTCTCTTCTTGTCACCTCCAGGTAATTACAATTGACTACAACCACCAATATATTCTGCTGCACTATATCTATATATGCAAAGCTAATTCTGCTGGGTAATGCAAATTGAAACATTATTGCATAGTATGTGATTTTGAAGTACTTTTTTAAAGTTTTGAATGATATAGACCCAGTTTAATCTTTGTGGAATGCCTGGTTGTTGTTTTTAAGGTAATTTATTGCCTGGCATTTGAGGGGGTGGGGTGTGGTTACAGATTTCAATTATTGGTTTCACTTGTAATAGTCTTCTACTTAAGTCCAATGGTGTAGGCTGTGCAAAGCCATTTGGCTGTGCATTTATTGATCTAAGCGTGCATTTTTATCAAAGCGTGATAAAATTGACACATAACAGCAGTGTTCAATCAGCGTTCAATCGAAGTGAAAAAGAAGGAAAACGGAAGCACACCAATCTAACAAAACAAAGAAAACTGAAGAACTAATAACAAATGTGAGTCACTTACTCCTCAGATCACTCACCTCCTGATTGTTGCATCTGATTACATAGCACAGAACTACCTTACTTGGACATTTCATAAACCATCCATTTCACCTACAAATGCCTGTATCTGTATTATTGTAATTTTGTTTTTTAAGCACAGCTGCACCAATGCAATTTTACCTGCAAACACTTAAAACATCTAACATAATTACCATTGCTTCTTAAACCTCTCACAATCCTTTCATTTCTTACACTCCAAATACATTTCTGCACCCACTTTATCTACGCTTTTGACTCATTTCATACTAAATCTACACCCCTTGAGCCTACACTGCTTTTCTCACCTGCATTTCTGCAATTCTTCTGCTCGGATTGCCTTACAGTCTCCTCTCCTACTTCCACTACTTCAACCTATTTACCTACTTAACACTATGTCAAGGTTTTCTTATACTCCCCACATCACTCAGTGTCTACCTAATAATGTATCTTTATCCTTCCCCACTAGTCTCCTCCACCTCCTCCTCTCTCCCCTCCTCTGTCTCCCCTCCATCCCTCTGTTTCCTTCCCCCACCTTTCCTGTTACCCCACTTTCATTCACCTCTGCCCCATGGTCCTGCTACCCCACAACTCAGCCCTGCTCCCTCTCTCCCTTCCCTGTCACCTCCCCACACCCCCATCCACATCACACTGACCTCCCTCCCTGCCCACCTCCTGCAGTTTCCCCTCCTAGCTCAGGCACCCGTACCATCACTACTCTCTCATCATCCCTGCCCTCAAAGTTAATCCCACCTCATCGCTACAGCAACCCTGAAAATCTAATTCACATCTCTCCCACAAACTCATACCCCCTATCCTGTGCCCTCTGGAATGCCAGATCTGTTTGTAACAAACTGGTCCCCACTCATGACCTTTTCATTTCCAACTCCCTACACCTACTAGCCATTACTGAAACTTGGATTACGCCCTCTGACACTACTTCTGCTGCTGCTCTCTCTGCTGGGGGCCTTACATTCACACACACACCCCGACCTGGGGGTCGCCATGGGGGTGGTGTTGGGGTCCTTTTACCTTCTAGTTACTCCTACCAACTCATACCACCAGAACCATCCCTTATATTCTCTACATTTGAGGACCACGCCATATGCCTCTTCCAACCAGTCCATCTTAGAGTAGCTGTCATTTACCGCCCCCCTGGTACTGCTTCCAAATTCATCGACAACTTTGCTTCCTGGCTTCCTCACTTCTGACATTCCCACCATTATCCTAGGCGATTTCAACATCCCTATTGACATCCCCACACAATCCCCTGCCTCTAAACTCCTTAACCTCACCTCTTCACTTGGTCTCTCCCAGTGGTCCTCCTCACCCTCCCATGTGAATGGGAGCTCACTGGATCTGGTCTTCACTCACCGCTGTGATATTTCTGATTTTTCCAACTCCCCATTTCCCCTCTCTGACCACCACCTGCTCTCCTTCAACCTATCTCTCTCGACTTCCCCATCTCTACCTCCTAAGGCTACCATCACTAAGCGTAACATTGAAGCTATTGACACCACATTCCTTTCCTCCCTGTTTGACTCACTTCTCTCTCCTATTCTCTCTCTCTCATGCCCTGAGCAAGCCACTTCCACATACAATGCTTCCCTTACTTCTGCTCTTGACTCTGTTGCTCCACCAACCACTATTCACCCTTGCAAATTAACACCTCAACCCTGGCACACCAAATGCACCAGATATCTGCAAAAATGCTCATGTACTGCTGAGTGACACTGGAGGAAATCACGCTCTAAGGCAGACTTCCTCCATTTCAAACTTATGCTCTCATCCTTCAGTGCTGCCCTTTCTCTTGCTAAACAGTCATACTTCAAGAACCTCATCTCCTCCCAGTCTTCCAACCCCCGGCGCCTCTTTGCCACTCTCAACTCACTCCTCTGCCCACCTCCACCTCGTCTCCCTTCCTCACTCTCTGCTCTTGACTTTGCCACTTACTTCACATCCAAAATTGACTCCATACGTCAGGACATCACATCACACCAGACTATCAGTAACCAGCCTTCTCCCATCCCTTACCAACCCTCCCCATCCCTCGTACCAACTCTGTCATCTTTCTCCCATGCATCTGGAGAGGAAGTCATGGCCCTCATTCGTTCCTGTCCCCTCACCACCTCCCCACTTGACCCTATCCCCTCCCGCCTCCTTTGCCACCTCTCTTCTTCTGCTTGTTCCCATCTTTCCCACCTTCTCAATCTCTCCCTCTCATCAGGCACTGTCCCCTCTGCCTTCAAGCACGCTCTCATCTCTCCTATTCTTAAAAAACCTACCCTTGATCCAAACACTCTCTCCAACTACCGACCCATCTCTCTCCTCCCTTTTGCCTCCAAACTCCTTGAGCGTATTGTCTACAACCGCCTTACTTCCTTTCTTTCCTCACACTCACTGCTTGACCCATTCCAGTCTGGCTTCCGTCCTCTCCACTCCACTGAAACTGCCCTTACAAAAGTATGCAATGACCTCCATGCTGCTAAATCTAAGAGACACTACTCTCTACTTATTCTACTTGATCTCTCTGCTGCTTTTGACACTGTGGACCATCCTCTCCTACTGCAAATCCTTCACTCCATTGGTCTGCGTAACACTGCCCTCTCTTGGTTGTCGTCCTACCTTTCTGACCGTTCATTCTCTGTCTCCTCTCATGACTCCACCTCCCCCTCACTTCCACTAACTGTAGGGGTACCCCAAGGTTCTGTCCTTGGTCCTCTTCTCTTCTCTCTCTATACGTCCTCACTAGGTAAGCTCATTAGTTCTTTTGGTTTCCAATATCATCTCTATGCTGATGACACTCAAATCTATCTTTCCTCTCCAGACCTCTCCCCTACTCTCCTCACTCGTATCTCCAACTGTCTCTCTGCTATCTCTTCCTGGATGTCCCAGCGCTTTCTTAAACTTAACATGTCTAAGACCGAGCTGATCATCTTCCCTCCCTCCCGCATAATCTCACCTCCTACAATCGCACTACTATCTCCTCTACCCCCAAGCGCGCTGTCTTGGAGTAATCCTTGACTCCTCCCTCTCCTTCAAACCACACATTCAGCACCTCTCACAAACCTGCCGTTTTCATCTAAAAAATATTTCCAGGATCAGACCCTTTCTGACCCAGGATGCTACTAAGACTCTTATCCACTCACTGGTCATCTCCAGACTGGACTGCTGTAATCTCTTCCTGACTGGCATTCCTGACAAATACCTCTCTCCACTCCAATCTATCCTCAATGCTGCTGCCCGGCTCATTTTCCTCACCAAACGCACTACGTCCACCTCTCCTCTCTTACTAGTCCTTCACTGGCTCCCCTTCCCTTTCAGAATCCATTTCAAGCTTCTCACACTTGCTTACAAAGCCCTCACCCACTCCTCTCCCATCTACATCTCTGATCTTATCTCGCTTTACACTCCCACCCGTCCTCTTCGCTCTGCTAATGCACACCGACTCTCCTGCCTACGGATTACTTCCTCCCACTCCTACCTCCAAGATTTTTCACGTGCTGCACCACTTCTCTGGAATTCCCTACCTCTCCCCCTCAGACTCTCCACCTCTCTACAAAGCTTCAAACGGGCTCTCAAGACCCACTTCTTCACCAAACCCAGCCAAATCTCATCCTAAACCTCTGTTCCATGCTCTCTATGTACCCCATCTGTCTCACCCCTGTCTGTCTACCCCTCCCTTTTAGAATGTAAGCTCTCACGAGCAGGGCCCTCTTCCCTCATGTGCTTACTCTTTTCTTACTTTAATAATCTTCAGCTGCACCAAATCCAGCAGTCTTCTGCCACCTGATACTTATTCCAGTGTCATCTGCTGATGTAGCTATGTTTATTTACCCTGTACTTGTCCTATATTGTCGTCAACTGTAAGTTGCTGTTTTCCTGTTTGATTATTTGTTTATGTACTCTGTAATTGGGCACTGCGGAACCCTTGTGGCGCCATATAAATAAAGGATAATAATAATAATAAATAATATAATATATAGCAGTACGGTACAGTAGGCCACTGCTCTACCTACCTCTGTGTCGTCAAGTATACTATCCATCCATACCTGTGGTGCATTTTAGAAAAAAACATGTCTCGGCAGAGCAATCTATAAATCCATCATTTTTCAGACAGCAACAGTGGGTATTGTAATAGTCACCCAATCCATCACTTTTATAGGGTTACATGCACCCACATGCTACAGCCTGTCTCAATAATTTTACTGTCACGCTGTGTGTGTTTGTGTTTTTATTTGGGTATTTTTTGTTGTTGTAGAACTACAGGTACCAGCAAGCCCGTTATTTCCCCGCCTGCTGGTACTTGAGGTTCTCCAAGTACCAGCAAGCGGGGGAGGCTTGCTGGGCCTTGTAGTTCCACAACGAAAAAACAATATTCTTTTTTTACACACATGGCTATCAGCCCGGCACCCACCACCCAGGGGTGCTGGGGACAGCCTCGGGCTTCACCCCTGGCCCTTGGGTGCCTCGAGGGGAGGAACCTCTTGATTTAAGGGGTCCCCACTCCTCCAGGGAACCCCGGCCAGGGGTGACTAGTTGGAGGGGTAATGCCAGGGCCGCAGGGACCTACATAAAAGTATCCCCCGGCTGTGGCATTATCTCTCTGGCTAGTGGAGCCCGGTGCTGGTTTTAAAAATATGGGGGACCCCTACATCTATTGTCCCACGTATTTTTGGAACCTGGACCGGTCTAAGAGCCCGGTGCTAGTTGTCTAAATACGGGGAACCCCTGTCCAATTTTTCCCCCAGTATTTAAATAACCAGGACCGGCTCAAAGAGCCCGAGGCTGGTTATACTAAGGAGGGGGGACCTCACGCATTTTTTTTTAACCCATTCAGACCCTTCTCCTTTAAGTTAATGGAAGCCCTGGACAACAAAATTGCATTCATGTCCTCCTCCCTCACCCTTCCCAGTCCCAAACACTCATTTTTTTTTCTTTAAAAATTTATAATATATAACGAGAACAATGAGCAAGCAGGCAGCGGGCATTGGCGGCATCGGACTGAGATAGAAATTAGTGGTGGAGGGCTGGGTCAGTTGATTGTGGGCGAGTTTGTAAGCCATTGGCGGTGGCAGCGGGTATCGGCTCAGAGGCAGTAGCGGGCATTGGCTAAGGGTCATCGGCAGGATTCGGCGGACATTATGGCTGTAGTGCCTCACTAGCCACTGACCTCACCGCACGCCACTGTGGGACAGATGTAACATGCAGAGAGAGGTAGATTTGGGAGGGGGAATGTCCTAGCATAACTGTTAATTGCAGTGTAATACTGTAATTCAGCTGTGCAGCATTTGTGGCTAAATGTCAAAGAAGCCAGTATTTACCCTGCATGCAAAACAATAAATGTATTTGAACATACCTCCCAACTATCCCAATTTTTGCAGGACAGTCACTTTTTTGGGGAATGTCCAGCTAACCCAAACAACCCCCCCCCCCCCTTCCCATGGGGAATGGGGGGGGGGGGTGGAAGGCTCCCTGTAGCTTGTTGCTCTGCAAATATGCACATTGTGGGTAATTCAGACCTGATTGCTAGGGTGTGTTTTTTGCATCCCTGTAATCAGGTAGTTGCCGCCTACAGCGGAAGAGAAAATTTGCTGTGCAGGTGTGTGATCACATGTGCACAAGAGCTGCACAGCTCAGCACTTACTCAGCCATTGAGGTGACGTCACAAATCCTCCCACAAAACGCCGGGTCCCTCCAGTGTTTTTCCGGACACTCCCTAGAAACATTCAGTTGCCACCCACACAAACACCCTCTTCTTGTCAATCTTCTTGTGATCTCCGGACCGTCGCACTTACGCATTGTGGCGCATACGCATGTGCAGTGCAGACCAGATTGCCCGCTGGGTGAAAATAAATTGAAGCGATCTGGTCTGAATAAGCCTCAATGTCTATTCACGGGAGACAGAGGGGCTGGGGCATGGCCAGCAGCTCACAGAGCACCTATAATGACAAAAATGGGAGACATGGCTCATGATCGCGATATACCTGCGAAGGTACGCCCTCTACTGATTGACAGGCAGAGGCATTCGCATTTTCTGCGGGGCACCCGGAGAAAATGTAGGCACACGCACAGGATGGACCCTGCGTATATGCCCCCATCCTCTTCATAGTTTTTGCGGTTGGAACGCGTATTACGATCCAAACTGAATTAGGCCCTATGTCTTATATACACGAGCAGTGTGAAAACATCAATCGATGGGGGTAATTCCAAGATGATCGCAGCAGGAATTTTGTTAGCAGTTGGGCAAAACCATGTGTACTGCAGGGGAGGCAGATATAACGTGCAGAAAGAGTTAGATTTGGGTGAGTTATTTTGTTTCTGTGCAGGGTAAATACTGACTGCTTTATTTTTACACTGCAAATTAGATTGCAGATTGAACACACCACACCCAAATCTAACTCTCTCTGCACATGTTAAATCTGCCTTCCCTGCAGTGCACATAGGTGGTCATTCCGAGTTGTTCGCTCTGTAATTTTCTTCGCATCGCAGCGATTTTCCGCTTAATGCGCATGCGCAATGTTCACACTGCGACTGCGCCAAGTAAATTTGCTATGCAGTTAGGAATATTACTCACGGTTTTTTCATCGTTCTGGTGATCGTAATGTGATTGACAGGAAGTGGGTGTTTCTGGGCGGAAACAGGCCGCTTTATGGGCGTGTGGGAAAAAATGCTACCGTTTCTGGGAAAAACGCGGGAGTGGCTGGAGAAACGGAGGAGTGTCTGGGCGAATGCTGGGTGTGTTTGTGACGTCAAACCAGGAACGACAAGCACTGAACTGATCGCACTGGCAGAGTAAGTCTCGAGCTACTCAGAAACTGCACAGAGATGTCTTATCGCAATATTGCAAATCTTTCGTTCGCAATTTTAAGATGCTAAGATTCACTCCCAGTAGGCGGCAGCTTAGCGTGTGCAATGCTGCTAAAAGCAGCTTGCGAGCGAACAACTCGGAATGAGGGCCATGGGGGGTAATTCTGAGTTGATCGCAGCAGGATTTTTGTTAGCAGTTGGGCAAAACCATGTGCACTGCATTTACGAACAGATGATTTTTTTATATACATTTTAAAATGTTAGTAAATGTGTGTGTGTTTTTCAACCTGTAAGCCCAACATCGATTAAGATCGATCTTAAATAGACCCCTGGGTTTTAAGGATAACCATGGTTGAGTCCAATGGTTAATTCACATTGACCGAAGTTCTAATTAAGTCACCTGTGCTCAAGCATGATATCCTTAAAATCTGGATTGCAATGACAGCATTTTGGAACTATGCCTAAGGGTTTAATTTTTACATTTATCCACTGACAATAAATCTACCTACAATATCCCTGTAACTGTTATGATTACAGTATTTCACTAAATAATTTAATTTGCTGAACCTTCTGTAAAAAGAAATATTAAGCTGCTGTAATTCCCAGATGCAGCAAATTTGTTAGCTAGTGGGCAAAACCATGTGCACTGCAGGGATGGGGGGGGGGGGGGCAGATATAACATTTGCAGAGAGATTTAGGTGGGTTATATTGTTTGTGTGCAGGGTAAATACTGGCTGTTTTGTTTTTACACTGCAATTTAGATTTCAGTTTGAACACACCGCACCAAAATCTAACTCTCTCTGCACATATTATACACCCCCCCCCCCCACCCCTGCAGTGTACATGGTTTTAGCTAATAAATTTGCTGCTGTGATCAGATCTGAGTTAAGCCCTATGTATTTGGCACTGGCAAAGGGTTAGAGGCCTTGCTGTAGAGCTCACACCTTTCTTATCATGCATTGTAATATTTCCTATGTCCTGATGTTGTGCTCTCTGCTCCATCCAAGTAAACAGCAATGTAGCATGGCTATCAAAGAGCGTGAAGTTTGCAGATTTCCTGGGATTAATGCTAAGGAATGCTATTCCAGAGGCTGCTGCTTTAATTCAAGTGTCACTGGGGTTAAATGGTGTTTTTACCTTAAAAACACAGGTAGAGTATATAGTACAGTGGTAAAGTGGGAGCATGTAGTGCTATTGATTACAGATTTGATGGAGCTTAAACATGGATAAGGTCCATGGCTCTAAGAGTTTATCTTGTGTATCCTTTATTCTTAGTCATGGTCAGATAAGATTAGAAAATACCATTTAAGTGGAAATTTCCTGTTAGCTGTTTTTCAGTTTGCTCAACTGTCTGATTAACTGGTCCTAAAAAAGGACCAAAGGAGCTAAATTGCCCTGTGATCTAGCTAAATTGCCCCAGTAAAAAAAAAAAAAAAAACTAAGCTGCTGTAATTCCTGGATGTTTCCTTACTGCATCAACAGGAAGTGACAAGAAACAATGTAATGTGGAACCGTACAGCAGAAGGGATTGCGGCTACCCCACAATAAGTGCAGCGGAATGTAAGAAGAGGAATTGTTGCTTTGACTGCAGCATTCCCGGGGTTAACTGGTGTTTCTTCAAGTCACAAGGTATGGAGCTGCTGTATAGTTACTCGCAAGTCAGTAGTTGTATGATGCTCACACCTGTTAAGCTGGATACACACAGAATGCCCTACACAGGGGGTGAAATGAGCGCCCCCCCCCACCCCCCGTACGCTCAGCACACATCACGCTGTGCTGAGCGGGGGGAGAGATGTGTGCTGAGCAGTTCGCTCAGCACACATCTCTCCCCAAAATCAGGCCGTGAATACGGACCTTAAAACTGGATCCACACTTAGATTATCTGTCCAATTTTTTTTTCTAGTTGAAACAAAATTATGCTAATATGTGGCAGCAAATGACAATTGACCATTTGCTCACAAACACTGGAAAACATCCAAAAATGGTCATTTAGATAAATTGGTTAAATCCATTTCATTTAGCTAATTTATCCAAACTACCTTTATTGTATCTTTGTGGGTGAATGATGTGTGGGTCAGTGTTGAGGGTGGTGGAGGAGATGGGTAATAGGCACAGCAGGGTGTGGACAGTCAAATAGTGTGCTTAGAGGTTCAGAGTCATTGTATGAGACTCTGGCAACAGTGACTTGATGAGTCTGGTGTCCATAGGGTGGGACGCATTAACCTTTTTATGCTATTGAAATAGTTCTCCTCCTGACCGACGCAGTTCCTTGCTCCGAGGTTGGTGTATTGTCCTGTTGCAGCGCCTCTCCACTGTGGTCACAGTGAGCTGTGTGGTGTTGCTGGCGCATGCCAATCTCCCCCCAACCTCCCTCTTGCATTTCAGACCTACGTACGCATGATGGGATCTTGTATGATATGCGCGTGTGCTGTAGAGATGAAAGTGGGGGTGAGGAGGCAGATCGTGAGATGGGGAAACTTTGTGGACTGTTAGCGAAGGGGAGCACTGGGCAATCTGAGTTGCAAAGAGGGCAGCAGAAGAGGTTATTGCATGTGCACTGGTGACAGGTCCATCATTGGTGGCCAGCCTCAGTGGTAAAGGGGTACATGAGCTAGTGTCCCTTGGCCAGCCATGTACCATGGCCACCTCCCTACATCCTATATATTCTCCCTGATCTGTCACTTTGTTACGGTCTGCTGCTGGCACTGGTGTATCGTCCTGCAGTTGCCGTCTCCGCCCATTGCTGTGACTTCCCCCAGAGTTAGCCACACAGAGTGACAGATCTGGGAAAATATATAGGAGATCATTACTTTCACTTGCAGCCTACCTTATTTTTTGCAGCCTAGCATGCTCCTGACCCCTTCTCTCACTAATACTTATACAACATTCATGAACTTATCTTAAGGTTTCTTTATTATTCAGTCACACTGTCTTGGATCCAAACCATTTCCTGTGGCATTGCAGTCAAACAATTGAGCTATTTACCCTTGCATAGAAAGGTATAATCTAAGCTAGAGAATTCTATTTGGAGCTCACCTTGTACTTTGTGAAGAAATAATCAGCTTTGTGGCTGAGCAGATATATGGAGTGTGTGGCTGCACACTGCATTGATCTGCTGAGTTGCAATGCTAATAATTTTTTTTTTTGCAAAGTACCAATAGCTTCATTGTGAAGGTGGAAAGAAGGGTATTACGGCATGGAATGTACAAACTGCGAGACCCTGCTGGTAGCGCCTTTGTCTATTTAGTAGGAAGGGCACGTAACAGCCGGGGGGCAATGGAGGAAGCCCCTTTAGGGCTGGAGCCCGGCGGCAACTGACTCCGTTGTCTCTGGCAGTTCCGCCCCTGGACTAGAGGAATGGTCAAGAACATGGCAACATTTAATGCCAAAAAATGCAAAATCATACACGTCTCAAAAATGCAAAGGCTAACTATAATATTAAGGGCATTATAATGGCAAGAGGAAAGCTATCTAAGTATTACTATTTCAGGTGAGCAATGTAACAAAGCAATAGGAAAGGCAAGTCAGATGCTTGTTTGCATAGGTTAAAGAACCAGTAGCAGAAAAAAGTAATACAGGTTGAGTATCCCATATCCAAATATTCCGAAATACGGAATATTCCGAAATACGGACTTTTTTGAGTGAGACTGAGATAGTGAAACCTTTGTGTTTTGATGGCTCAGTGTACACAAACTTTGTTTAATACTCAAGTTATTAAAAATGTTGTATTAAATGAACTTCAGACTGTGTGTATAAGGTGTATATGAAACAAATGAATTCTGTGAATGTACACACACTTTGTTTAATGCACAAAGTTATAAAAAATATTGGCTAAAATGACCTTCAGGCTGTGTGTATAAGGTGTATATGAAACATAAATGCCTTCTGTGCTTAGATTTAGGTCCCATCACCATAATATCTCGTTATGGTATGCAATTATTCCAAAATACAGAAAAATCCGATATCCAAAATTCCTCTGGTCCCAAGCATTTTGGATAAGGGATACTCAACCTGTAATGCCACTGTATAGGTCCTTGGTACAGCCACATTTAGAATCCTGTGTTCAGTTCCAGAAGCCATATCTCCAGAAGGCTGTAAATACATTAGGGCAACTAAAATTGTGCATGGCCTACATCACAAAACTTACCTGGAAATACTAAAAAATGTTGATGTGTATAGTTTGGAGAAGGGAAGAGGGAACATACAGTAATAGAAACATTTAAATATATAGGGAGGAATGTAATAGGGTGTGAGAATCAGAAAGTGAGAGATTTTGTGTTTTTTCCTGTTGTTTTTTTTTGTTTTTGTTTGATTGTTTGTTTTTAAAGTGGCAATCCTTTACATGGCAAAACCAGGTTGATATTTGCCATGTAAAGGATTGCCACCGTGGGCATGTGTAGAAGGGGCACTGCTACTGTTGGCATTATGTGTGTAAGCTGCACTGATATGGTGGTTATGTGTATAAAGGGCACTGCGACTGTGGGTATTATTATTATTATTATTATTATTACATGCGGTGTAATGACAATAAGATAGTGCTACTGTGTGGCGTATTTTGATTTGGGGTGCTATTGTGTGGCCATGCCCCTTCCTTGTGATACCACACCTTCTTTTTTTAAGGAGCGCACTGTCCCGTTATTAAGTATTGGAGAGAGGGCCCAAATTAATAGTTTGCAGGGAGGCGCCAAACACCCTAGCACTGGCCCTTTGGTAGGGGACAGGATTTGCTTCTGCTTGTGCACATATGTTATGATTGCCAGCCAACAGCACTGGTTTTGCCTATAACACTAACTATAAATATTTTGAATTGGTCCTGGACCACCAATCCAAGGCACCCCTGCAAGTGTCCTGAGGCACCCCAGGGTGCAGTTTGAGAACCACTGGTCTAGTGAGTACCCAGGATAATTATTGTAGCTGGTCTGCGGGTAACAGCTCTCAGATCAACTTCTAGAAAAAATGCAGCAATGTAATTTGAGTGACAAACTGCAGAGATGAACCCTTTCTGTGACTGCTGCACAGGGATCACACAAACTTTATTCATAGGGCTGACTTCACTTAGGGGAGATGTTCTCACCCCGCAAAGAAGTGCGAGTATATACCGCACTTACGGTACCATTGGATTTACAGATATTTTCTTGCAATACACTCTGGGGGTCATTCTGAGTTGATTGCTCGCTAGCAGTTTTTAGCAGCCATGCAAACGCATTGTCGCTGCCCACTGGAGAGTGTATATTCACTTTGGAGAAGTGCGAACACTTGAGCAGCAGAGCGCCTGCAAAATCGTTTCAAAATAAGACCAGCACTGTAGTTACACTTCGTGTGCGTTGATTCTAACAACCGAGGGACGGCTTTTGATGTCACACACCCATCCAGCGAATGCCCAGCCACGTCTGCATTTCTTCTGCCACGCCTGCATTTTTCCAAGCACTCCCTGAAAACGGTCAGTTGACACCCAGAAACGCCCTCTTTCTGTCAATCTCCTTGTGGCCTGTTCTGTGATTGGAAAAATCGCTAGAACTAGTGCAAAACCACAATGGACTTTGTACCCGTACGATGCGCATGCACATTACGGAGCATGCGCATGCACAGATTAGCCATTTTTTTTCAACTGATTGCTACGCAGCGAACAACGGCAGCATGCGATCAACTCGGAATGACCCCCTATATACATAGAAACATGGATTTTTACTGCAGGAATTATGGTTAGTTTAGGGGTATCGGTTAGGGTCAACAGAGGTGTAGCTAGGGGTCCAAGCGCCCCTGGCAAAGTAAGGGACTGGCGCCCCCCCTTTCGATAAAGCATTGCAGTCCATTGGCGGTTACCATGTTGGAGCCACAGCAACTGACCCCCTCCCCCACACGCTGCCCTACATCATCGGCTGGGATTCACTGTTGGTGTGAAGCCACTGGGAACAGTCTGGTAGCATTAGCAGCAGTCTGTGTCATAGATAGGGAAGGCAGAAGGTTAACTAGCTAATAGCAGTCTGTTGGCAGCAGAGGCTGGGCGGGGGGCTGAGAATGAGCCAACGCTGATCAGTGTCCAGTCTGCTCAGACAAAAATATTTTGTGATCAGGGCTGGTTCTAGACCAAAGGAGCCAATGGCAAAAATTTCCTTTGGCACCCCCCCCCCCACACACATACACACACACACACACACACACACACACACACACACCAAAAAAGAACATATCCCAGTTTAACATAACGCTATGTGGTGCAAGGTGTGGAGCTGGTCACTTGTATCAGACCTCTGACATTTGCCTTTTCACCCATATTGCATACTTTTTCTTGCAGGTTGTGTCTTAATTCAAGAAGTGTTCTAAGTACTTCAGCTTAGTATCTTTACTGACCCCTCTTTACCCCACAAAAAAATGGAGCCTTTGACTCGGACCGTCAGTGAGGCCGGCAGGTGGTTTTCATACTGGGCTATCCAGCTCTTCGGTGGCGGTGGCAGGGACATTCAGAAAAGGGCCAGCACAGCAAAATGCATAATAATGGCAATACAGTATGGACCACAGGGACTGGACAAAGTGATGGGGTAAAAGGAGGGGGGAGGGTTTAGTTGGCCTGTTAATTGTTTTCCTGCTTAAATTGAGCAGTTGGTGGATACACTTTAAAAAGCAATATTGGCACTGTGGCCCCATTATTTCTGTTCTTAATACTTGGAGCCCTGAACAAGTGTCCCCTTTGTCCCCCCTGTCACTGGGCCTGTTCAGGCGTTACCTATGGAGAAGCTGCGACATGACATCCTAGGACACGATACTGCACCATGCATCACCATTATATTTCAGTGTGCCTTGTCAATATTTAAATCTTGTTCTGTGTGACGTGAGTTGTAAATGGTTGAAAATCTCTGTGCTACAGTATCGTCACCATGTAGTTATAACAACACCGCAAAACCACCAAAAGACGTGTTTTGGTAGAGGGACTGCTGGAGGGGCCCATTGGGGCCCCCAGTTTGCTACCCCACCCCAGTATACCTGTGCTGTAGCCAGTGGAAGGGGCACTATCTTCCCGGTGATCTCTTCGGGAAGATGGTGCCGCACATAGAAAGCAAAGACTCTGGCTGCACTCTCCTGCCCTCGCTCTAAGCAAGGTGATCGGGCCACAAAAGGACCCCTGTCGGACCTCGGCCTGTGGGCCACAAAAGGATGCATTGGGGGCGGCATGCGGCCCATGGGTTTGACACCCCTGCCCTAGAGTATCAAAATTTGTTTCACGGCACCCCTAGGCCAAAGTTTTTTTTATTGAGAAATTCAGAAAAAAATATAAAATTAAGTAAATTGTGTTTATAGCATGTCATCCTCAGGTTCAGTTATGTTGTGAGGGAATGGTTTTGCCAATTTAATAAAGTATAAATAATTTTAATTGGTCCTGGACCACCAAACTATGCTACCAGTGCAAGAACCCCAGTTTGGAAACTACTGCCATAAAATAAACATTTTTTGTTTTTTTTAAACTACATGTAATACACCTTAGATCTCAGTTCCTAAAAGGTTTTAAACCCTTGCATACAGTAAACTACACATATTTAAAAATCCTACACCGGGCACAAGTGCTCACGGGCCAATTTCATGGCAGTCTCGGATAGGAGGGCATTGTGGATTCACCAAGGGAATGCTGATGCTGACTCCAAGAAGAAAGGGAGTCTCTTCCCTATGAAGGTGAAGCCTTGTTTGGCGACGGCCTAGTTAATTTGATCTCGGCAGCTCCCGCAGGTAAGTCATCCTTCTTGCCCTATGTTCCCTCTCAACGGATGAAGACGCATCATTATCTGACGCAGTCATTTCGGCCCAATAGATATGCAAGAAGTTAAGATTCCCCTTTCTTTGCAGGTAGAGGAAGGAAAAGAGGGAAGAGGTCTGTAGCCTCTTCAAGATCGCAGGAGCAGAGATCGTCCTCTGCTTCTGCCAAATCCACTGCATGACGCTGGGGCTCTCTTGCAGGAGCCCGCACCAGTGGGGGCACGTCTAAAACTCTTCAGTCAGTTCTAGATTCATTCGGACCTGGACTCGTGGGTTTTACAAATAGTGTCCCAAGGGTACAAACTGGGGTTTCAAGACGTTCCCCCTCACCGATTGTTCAAATCAGCCTTAGTCAGCAGGGAGAAGGTTTTTATTCAAGCCTCTTCGTGGTCCCGAAGCCGGACGGCTCAGTCAGACCAATCTTAAATCTGAAATCCCTTAATTTCTACCTAAAGAAATTCAATTTCAAGATGGAATCTCTCAGGGTAGTGATCTCCAGTCCGGGGGATAAAGGAGATTTCATGGTTTTGGTAGACATAAAGGATGCCTACTTATATGTTCCCATTTAGCCACTGCATCAAGCTACCTGAGGTTTGCAATTCAGGATTGTCATTACCAATTTCAGACGTTGCCGTTTGGTCTGTCCACGGCTCCGAGGATTTTCACCAGGGTGATGGCGGAAATGATGGTCCTCCTTCGCAAGCAAGGAGTCACAATTATCCCGTACTTGGATGATCTCCTGATAAAGGCGAGATCCAGGGACCAGTTGGTGCAAAACATCTACTCTCCCTGACAGTTCTTCAACAACATGGTTGGCTCCTAAACTTGCCAAAATCGCAGTTGGTCCCAATGACGCGGTTGTTGTTTTTGGGAGTGATACTGGACACAGAAGAGGTTTTCTTCTAGTGGAAAGGCTCTGGAGATCCAGAGTCTGGTCAAACAAATTCTGAAACCAGCAAGAGTGTTAATCCATCAATGCATTCAGTTGCTGGGGAAGATGGTCGCGGCCTACGAGGCCATTCAGTTTGGCAGGTTCCATGCCAGAGTGTTCCAGTTGGACCTGTTGGACAAGTGGTCCGGATCCCACCTACACATGCACCGGAGGATAATCCTGTCTTCCAAGACCAGAATCTCACTCCATTGGTGGCTGCACAGTTCTCACCACCTAGAGGGGCGATGGTTCGGGATCCAGGACGGGATCCTAGGGACCACGGATGCAACCCTCCGAGGCTGGAGAGCAGTCACACAGGGGGAAAACATCCAAGGAAGATGGTCAAGTCTTCCTTGGATGTTTTCATCTCCACATAAATGTTCTGGAGTTAAGGGCCATTTAATAACTGCAGACACAGTACGCACTGGGACGGGTGCCCAGCATCCTCTACGGACTAAGAGAAAAGGATTTACCGGTAGGTATTAAAATCCTATTTTCTCTAACGTCCTAGAGGATGCTGGGGACTCCGTAAGGACCATGGGGATAGACGGGCTCCGCAGGAGACATGGGCACTTTAAGAAAGACTTTAGTTCTGGGTGTGCACTGGCTCCTCCCTCTATGCCCCTCCTCCAGACCTCAGTTTGATACTGTACCCAGTGGAGATTGGGTGCTTTTCAGGAGCTCTCCTGAGCTTTCTGACAGAAAGTATTTTGTTAGGTATTTAATTTTCAGGGAGCACTGCTGGCAACAGACTCCCTCATCGAGGGACTGAGGGGAGAGAAGCAGCCCTACTCTCTGAGTTGCAAGGTCCTGCTTCTTAGGCTACTGGACACCACTAGCTCCAGTGGGATTGGTACGCAGGATCTCACCCTCGCCGTCCGTCCCAGAGCCGCGCCGCCGTCCCCCTCGCAGAGCCGGAAGATAGAAGCCGGGTGAGTATGAGAAGAAAAGAAGACTTCAGAGGCGGCAGAAGACTTCATGATCTTCACTGAGGTAACGCACAGCACTGCAGCTGTGCGCCTTTGCTCCCATACACCTCACATACTCCGGTCACTGTAAGGGTGCAGGGCGCAGGGGGGGCGCCCTGGGCAGCAATATAAACCTCTTTCGCAAAAATATAACATATATACAGCTGGGCACTTTATATATGTATAAGCCCCCACCAATTTTAGTTTAAGCGGGACAGAAGCCCGCCTCCGAGGGGGCGGGGCTTCTCCCTCAGCACTCACCAGCGCCATTTTTTCTCCACAGCACCGCTGAGAGGAAGCTCTCCGGACTCTCCCCTGCTTATACCACGTTAGACAAGAGGGTTGAAAAGAGGGGGGGGGGGCACATAATTCGCAAATTACATACAGCAGCACTACTGGGCAAACATTAAGTTACTGTTTTATTCCTGGGTTATATAGCGCTGGGGGGTGTGCTGGCATACTCTCTCTCTGTCTCTCCAAAGGGCCTTGTGGGGAAACTGTCTTCAGAAAAAGCATTCCCTGTGTGTGTAGTGTGTCGGTACACGTGTGTCGACATGTCTGAGGAAGAAGGCTATATTAGAGAGGAGCGGGAGCAAATGAATGTGGTGTCTCCGCCGACAGCTGATTGGATGGATATGTGGAATGTTTTAAATGCTAGTGTAAACTCATTGCACAAAAGATTAGACAAGGCAGAAGCTTTGGGACAGTCAGGGTTTAAACCCATGCCTGATCCTATGTTGCAGGGACTGTCAGGGTCTCATAAGCGCCCACTATCCCAGATTGTTGACACAGATACCGACACGGATTCTGACTCCAGTGTCGATTACGATGATGCAAAGTTACAGCCAAAATTGGCAAAATCCATTCGATTTATGATTATGGCAATAAAAGATGTTTTGCACATCACAGAGGAACCCCCTGTCGCTGACAAGAGGGTACATATGTACAAGGGTAAGAAGCCTGAGGTAACCTTTCCCCCCTCACACGAGCTGAACGAGTTATGTGAAAAAGCTTGGGAATCTCCAGATAAAAGACTGCAGATTTCCAAAAGGATTCTTATGGCGTATCCTTTCCCATCAACGGATAGGTTACGATGGGAATCCTCCCCTAGGGTGGACAAAGCATTAACACGCTTATCCAAGAAGGTAGCCCTCCCGTCCCAGGATACGGCTACCCTCAAAGAGTGTGCTGACCGCAAACAGGAGATTACCCTGAAGTCCATTTATACACATTCAGGTACCTTACTCAGACCGGCAATTGCGTCGGCCTGGGTGTGTAGTGCTGTAGCGGCATGGACAAATACCTTATCTGAGGGGATGGATAGCCTAGACAAGGATACTATTTTATTGACCCTGGGGCATATAAGAGATGCTGTCCTATATATGTGTGTATGCAAACTACAGGTGGTGCTGCAGGGCCCACACCCTTTTACTTGTCTTGTAGAGCAGCTCTGAAGCTGTTACAGTGCCCAGCTGCTGCAAGAAATCAGCTTGAATGCTTCAGGGGCTTGGGCATGGCCAACATGAGCCCCACACCGAAGGAGGGTGGGGGTGTTTAATGCAAACTTGGGGTTATCCAAGCGCCGCAAAAGGCCATGCCCTGCATGCCCCTTTTCTCTTTTCATATACAGATGAGGGTTCCAGCCAACTTTGGCCCACTGCTTGGATGACATCACCGTATGCAAATCCGTCTGCTGCAGACCTTCCCCCAGGAATGCTTGCAATAGTTGTTGCATATGGTTTAATGTCTGAGGGTGCTTCAGTATTAGGCAGCCTTCCGCCCTCCCATGTTCATCTGAAAAGATGTGGTCTCCCTGTAGTTGTTGTCCCCAGACGAGAGTTCCCTTGTGCTTCCTCAGTTAAATCTCCTTAACTTGACGGGGGTGTGCCCGAGCAGCCGCCCTCCCCAGCCCTATCCCAACACATACTTATCTTGCATATGAGATCTCTTGATCATGAAGATAGTTCTCACAGGTTGAGGTTCATCCTGGCCCCGCTCCCCGCTGGAGATCGCTGATGGGGACAGCAGCGGGGCTTCAGCAGAAGGGTGAGTATGTGTGGCCAGAGACCTCCCTTCCCATGTGCAGGCCTGCAGAGTCTGCCGCGCAGGATGGGGCATGTGGCACTCTCCCTCCCAGGGGCTCTTCCAGATGTAGCTCCTCAGCAGTATTTTTCCCGGGCTGCGCGGCGCTCTCCCCGACTGGCATCCGCCCTGGAACACTGCCTTCCTCAACGCAACATCAGCAGGGGGCCCTGGCCTCATCACCATCCCAGGTCTTTCTCATGTATGTATCATGTATGTGTGTGTGATATATGTATGAATCATATATGTTTGTGATATATATATATATATTCCATAGACAAAAAACCGTACGGTTTCACATGTCCCATTAAGGCTTCTTAGACATGATCGAAATTTCAGAAACCTGTTGTAACTCTTCCACTCAAACTCCAAAAAGCAATGAAATTCCGATCATTAAGGCTGACGCCTTAATGGACGTGTTCCTTGCGCAATACAGATATGGTATGCCATCACAGCCTGTGGGTAAGTGCAGATTCAGCACTCTCACAGAGTGAGATTGCTGTCACTCACACAATGGTGGAGCTGCTAATTCACAGATTTGTGTGCTCATTGGAATACACACATGCAGTCTATGCAACTGAAGGTCTGAGCAGTTTTGTGGTGCTCCCATCCCACACAGTGCCCACAACCATCCCATTCAGTCAACACAACAAAGCCACCTTCTTACAACATCCTTCTAACTCCATACATCCATCTCACTTAGTATACACATTTAGCTCCCTCAAACATCTTGGTTAATTGCTAAACTATAATACCCCATCTACGGTCTATGCATCTACACTTACTTCCCCTATACACCCCCATGCTGCCTGGTCTTCCCCAATCCCTACTGCTGTGTTCTCCCATCTGTGCTAGTCTGTACTAACTTATCTGTACCATCTGTCTTTCCCCACCTGTGCATTGTCTGTACCACCGTTTCCTTCTCTCTGTGCTGCTCAGTGTTTCCTTCTTCAACGTCACTCTGCCTCCTCCAGTACATGGCACACTGTCTTCTCTCCCATCTGCACCAGTTTTCTACCCATCCATGCCAGTGTTTTCAACCCATCTGCACCATTTCCCCCATCTGCACCGCTCTGTCTCCCTTCCCATACTTGCTGCTTAATCTACCCCCTATCCACACCACTCTTACCCTATTCATGTAGCTGACATCCTGAAGGTAAATTTAGTGCATCCTGCGCTCTTGGCAGGGGGATAACCGCCACAGCCCACCCCCCAGTGGTCCGGAAACGCCTCCGTTGTGCAGACCATGCCCTGCCAATGGCATTCTAACGCTGTTTGCACGCCCCTCTCCTTCCCCGCAACCACCTCTGCCTATCAATCAGGCAGGGTGATAGCATCTCACTGGGCTCCTGGGGTACGCACGCGCAGTGCGGCCATTGCACGTGCGCACCTCACAAACTAATTCAGACTGCAATCGCTGCTGCTGCTGCGGTCTGAATTACCCCCTGTGTTTCTCTGTCCCCCCCATTAGTGCTGCTTAGTGTTCGCTCTATCCACACACTTCTGTTCCCCCATCCACACCGCTCTCCTCCCTCCAATCAACAACACTCTTACCTCATCTGAGCAGCTTTATCTTCCGCTCAGACCTTCAGTTGCATAGACTGCATGTGTGTATTCCAATGAGCACACACATCTGTGAATTAGCAGCTCCACCATTGTGTGAGTGACAGCAATCTCACTCTGTGAGAGTGCTGAATCTGCACTTACCCACAGGCTGTGATGGCATACCATATCTGTATTGCGCAAGGAACACGTCCATTAAGGCGTCAGCCTTAATGATCGGAATTTCATTGCTTTTTGGAGTTTGAGTGGAAGAGTTACAACAGGTTTCTGAAATTTCGATCATGTCTAAGAAGCCTTAATGGGACATGTGAAACCGTAAGGTTTTTTGTCTATGGAATTTCATCGCTTTTTTTAAATTTATTTTTTTTATTCAGAAATGTAAAATTTCACTGTAAGAATAAACATTTGATTTTTTAAATGTTTAATGAAAATGTTCGTATAACATCACTGTTCTGTGCAAAATAATTTTATTAACCAAACCAAATTGTTTAAGGTCCGTACACACTTAACGATTTAATGAGCGACGTCGCTCATTTTATAGTTAAGTGTGTATGCAGCCAGCGACAAACGATGCGCGGCCCCGCGGGTCGGCAACAATCTTCGCTGTCGGTAGGGCATGCAGGAAGGATGTGGACTGTCGTCCACGACCTTCATGCAGGGCTGGCGGGGGCGTGACGTCACTGAGCGATATGAGCGGTCATATCGCTCAGTGTGTACAGTCGGCCGCCGGCCGGCCCGGGAGGGGAAACATTAGACGATGTAGCTCACAGAGCGACATCGTTTAATGTGTACGGGCCTTTAGACTTTGGTCAAAATATTTTGCTGCCTTTGCAGCTGATGCAGGGAGGGGGGTAGGCGGCAGCAGCCTGTAACTGAGGCTGGAGGTAGGCGTGAAATGCATTGCTTGTACGTGTGAGTGCGTGGTGTCAGGTGCTGCGCGTGTATATGTGTGTGTGTGTCAGGTGCTGCCTGTGTATGTGTGTGTCAGCTCCTGTGTGTATGTGTGTGTCAGGTGCTGCGTGTATATATGAGTGTGTCTGATGGTGCGTGTGTATGCGTCAGCTGCCGCACGTGTGTGTGTGTGTGTGTGTGTCAGGTGTTGCGGGTGTATATGTGTGTGAGTATCAGGTGCTCCGCGTGTGTACAAGTGTATGTCTGGTGCTGTGCATGAATACGTATGTCTGTGTCAGGTGATGCGCGTGTACATGAGTGTGCGTCAGGTGCTGCGCGTGTACATGAGTGTGCATTAGGTGCTGCGCGTGTACATGAGTGTGCGTCAGGTGCTGCGCGTGTACATGTGTGTGCGTCAGGTGCTGCGCGTGTACATGTGTGTGCGTCGGGTGCTGCGCGTGTACATGTGTGTGCCTCAGGTGCTGCACGTGTCTATGTGTGTGTGAGTAAGGCACTGCATGTGTATGTGTGTGTCTGATGATGTGCGTGTATATGTATGTGTCAGGTGCTGCGTGTATATGCATGTGTCAGGTGCTGCGTGTATATGCATGTGTCAGGTGCTGCGTGTATATGCATGTGTCAGGTGCTGCGTGTATATGCATGTGTCTGGTGCTGCATGTTTATTTTATTGTGTCTGATGGTACGTGTGTGTGTCAGGTGCCGCACGTGTATATGTGTGTGTGTGTCAGGTGTTGCGCGTGTATGTGTGGGTCAGGTGCTGCATGTTTATTTTATTGTGTCTGATGCTACGTGTGTGTGTCAGGTGCCGCACGTGTATGTGTGTGTGTCAGGTGTTGCGCGTGTATGTGTGGGTCAGGTGCTGCATGTTTATTTTATTGTGTCTGATGCTACGTGTATGTGTGTCAGGTGCCGCACGTGTATGTGTGTGTGTCAGGTGTTGCGCGTGTATGTGTGTGTCAGGTGCCGCGCGTGTATGTGTGTGTCAGGTGCCGTTCCCCTTCTTCCCATCCCAGCTCTCTCTGTAGAATACAGCTCTGCACCCAGAGAGAGGGAAAGACTAGGGGGCTGATCACTGCACTGCTCACTTTTTGGTCATGAGTTCGGCCTCCTGTTTCTTCCAGTGCTGTGTTCCTGCAGCCTAGCCCTCCCTGTTGTGCCAGAGAATCAGCCCTTCCTTCCCCTGACAGAGAGAGAGAGCCCGAGGCAGAGACACTCTTCCCATAGCTGGCCTACCCCCAGTACTTCAGCACTGGCCATGCGGCAGTCAACAAAGGAGACCAGCAGGGGGTTCTGGCAGCATCAGCTGTGGCCGCAGCTGGATCGGGGAGGCCTGCAGTGTCTGAGGTGGGCAACACTTCCTCCGCCGCTGTCACCTTCCCCTGCCGGAGAGAAAGCCAGAGACATACCCTTCCCGCAGCTGGGATACCCCTAGTACCTCAGCGCTGGACAGGCAGAAGTCTATGGAGGGGACCGGCAGGGGTTTCGGGCCGCAGCAGTAGCAGCGGCCGCAGTCAGATCAGGGAGGCCTGCAGGGTCAGAACTGGGCAGCACTTCCACCAACACTGTCACCTCTGTGCTGGGCATGTACACCAGTCCGTACGGACGGAGGTGTCCACAACAGGCAGCAGTATAATGAGTCAGACAAACTCATTACACGCTGCCCACTGCTGCGCCGCATGCCCTCGATGGAGGAAGCCTAGATGCGGTCCCCAGCGGCAGCGAGGGAGAAGGGTGATCACATCACCCTTCAACCCGGCACCTCACAATCAGCTGGGGATCTGCAGTAGCTTCATCTCTCTCTTCCTCTCCCTCTCTGACAGCACAGCAGCCCCTCTGGGTCCCATGTAGCTCTGCCCCCCTGCTCACAGTTCACTCGGCCTCTCCTGATTAAAAAGAAAATAAGAGCCTGACCTGCTGCTCAGATGCGAGGAGGGGACGGGCGGTAGGTCCTCTGTGAGTACACTACACAGTCAAAATTAACTCTGACTCCTCACAACAGTGTGGACTGCAGGCGACGTCAGATGCCAATTTGGGTGTGCTTGCCGCACTACCTGCCCATCAAGCCCAACGTGGCATTTTGTATTAGGAACCCTATAACAGCATTCCGACATCCCTCCCTATGACGCTGCCATCCATACACTGCCGCTCTCATACATCCGTACACCGCCACTCTCATACATCCGCACACTGCCGCTCTCACACAACTGTACACTGTTGCTCTCATACATCCATACACTGCCGCTCTCGTACATCCGTACAACCCCGCTCTCATACATCCGTACAACCCCGCTCTCATACATCCGTACAACCCCGCACTCTTACAGCCGCACTCTTACAGCCGTACTCTTACAGCCGTACAATTACAGCCGTACTCTTACTGCCGCACTCTTACAGCAGCACACCGCCGCACGCATACAGCCGCACACCATCGCACTCATACAGCCGCACACCGACGCAGTTATACAGCCGTACATTGCCGCTCTCATACATCCGCACACTGCCGCTCTCATACATCCGCACACTGCCGCTCACATCTATACATACATAGCCTCCATACATCTACACATCCAATCCCCGCGCAAGGGAACACTGAAATCACTATCAGTTTTCCCCGGGGTGTGACCACAGCAAGCCACTACTCCGGCCACCTTCTTGTGACACCAAAATGCATCTTACCTATCATCAGGGTGGTGCTGCTGCTGGGGGCAGGTTGCTGCCTCAGTCTCCTAGTTGGTGCTGCGATTGGAGGGGGTACTGCTTCCCTGTGCTGCCACTGTCTCCCGGATCATCGTGCCGCTGGCTGAATTGCAGCTTGACGCTACTGCTGCCGGGAGTAACAGCTTCCTGACTGTTGTTGCTGGTGGCTGCCTACTGCTCATTGCCGCCGGAACACTGACCGGCTCGGCAGTGATGCTGGCGGAGGAGTAGTGGCGGTGGGGTGGTGCCTGCTCCCTTCCCTCGAGCATGCCGCAGTGTAAAAAAATAAATAATAGAGAGCATACCAGGGTGAGAGTCTGTATGGATCACAGTGATTACACGGGGCACAGCATAAGGACACCTTGCTGTGAGGGGCTCTGCCCACACAGATTGCTGCACCCTCTCTGATGTCAGCCGCTGCCCTCTCGTTCTCTGGGCGGCCAGTTCCAGTGTGAGGTAGGAGAGGAAGAGAACACACAGGTGTTAGGCGCCGTGGTCCGCGATGTCCTCGCGGCCCGGCGCCTAGCAACTAGGGACGCCGAGCGTGCTAGCCGCCGGCTCCCTAGCAACGCTAGGACGCCGGGCGCGCTGAGCCGCCTGGACCCTAGCAACGGGGACGCCACGGACGGACTGCGCTCCCCTTGCAGGGTAAATCAAGTGAACTACACACACACACTTGTCTTCTGGTCGTGCAGCAAGGCAGCTGCACGGCATTGTGCTAATCAGGCTCTGAACTTCTGATTGAAGGACTCCCTGCTAAATACCTTCTCAGTGCTTCACACAGACGCCGGTAATAGCTTCCTGCATGCTGCTTTGGTTTGCTGACGTCTGTTCCTGTTCTGCTGTGTCCGGTCATTCCTGTCCTCAGAGTTCCTGAATCTTAGTGTTGTCATCTCTTCCCAAGGAGTCTTCCGGTCCTCATTTACCCGCAACAGTCGCTAGAGGATCTCGTGTGGTTTTCATGAGTGGCGGCTCTGCCGCGTGCTGCGGCCTAGGCCGCTTTATTTTGTATTCTGTGTTGGTGCATTTGCGGAGGTTTACGCTCCCACACTCCTCTCCGGAACTCGCCAGTGCCGGGTAGAAGAGTGGACAAGTGGGTATTTTGGTTGTCCTTTTCCCTGGCGGTTTTCCGCACATACTCTAGTTTAAAGTTAGTTTTGAGCCCCTGGCTTTGTTGTTTAGTAGAGGGCCCCTTGTTATCACCCTGTCTCGGATTTCTCTTTGTCTCCCATTAAGACCTGAGGGGGCATCGGAGTTGGGCAGACGTAATCCGCCCTTCAAACGCGGCTGCCATGGGCCCAAGCAACCATAGTCTCGCAAGAGATTTCTGACAGCACGGGCGAGACAACGGAGATAGGGCGCCAGGGGCTATTCCCGTTCCCACTCCCTTTCCAAGCATTACGTTCCAGTACTCAGGTCCTTGCTATAAGATATCCCCAGACCAGAGTATTGGAATCATAACAACAGGAGAGCAGCCCTGATATATAACAGAGGTGGAAGTTCTATAGGCAGCAGAGACGGAGACCAGCCAGCCAGTCTCCCAGTGCCCTGATCACTACACGCCGCCAGCACAGCATTACAGGAGGGTCCTATAGTGCTGCCCTGAGCTAACAGGTGTGTGTACCAGTGTGCTGAGCCCTGGTGTCTCTGAGAGGGGTGAGGTCACCGTGCCGCTTTAGTATATGGCTTTTCCTTAGTACTGTAAGTTACAGCCCTGCACTAGTAGTGGCAACTCTGCCCTATGTGAACCTGTGAGGTTATTTTCCTATTTACAGAATAACCGGGGAGAAGGCGGCCATATTGCGGCTCTCAAGAGAAGGCACTCTAGTACACCCCCTGCTGGCGGCCACTGCGCAGGCGCAACAAAATGAAATGCCCGATCTCTATAATGGGGCATATTTCTCTTAATTAAAAAAAACCTGTAACTTTCTGAAAAACCACAACCCCAAAAGGAACTTCACAGGGACATGCTCTATCTAATAAAACAAACCCCAAGTCATATATATATATATATATATATATATATAATAAGATTTTACTCACCGGTAAATCTATTTCTCGTAGTCCGTAGTGGATGCTGGGACTCCGTAAGGACCATGGGGAATAGCGGCTCCGCAGGAGACTTGGCACAACTAAAGAGAGCTTTAGGACTACCTGGTGTGCACTGGCTCCTCCCCCTATGACCCTCCTCCAGACCTCAGTTAGGATACTGTGCCCGGAAGAGCTGACAAAAAGGAAGGATTTTGAATCCCGGGTAAGACTCATACCAGCCACACCAATCACACCGTACAACTCGTGATATTATACCCAGTTAACAGTATGACAACAACGGAGCCTCTGCACAGATGGCTCTCAACAATAACCCTTTTGTTAACAATAACTATGTACAAGTACTTGGGATGGGCGCCCAGCATCCACTACGGACTACGAGAAATAGATTTACCGGTGAGTAAAATCTTATTTTCTCTGACGTCCTAAGTGGATGCTGGGACTCCGTAAGGACCATGGGGATTATATCAAAGCTCCCAAACGGGAGGGAGAGTGCGGATGACTCTGCAGCACCGAATGAGCGAACTCCAGGTCCTCCTCAGCCAGGGTGTCAAACTTGTAAAATCTTGCAAATGTGTTTGACCCCGACCAAGTAGCAGCTCGGCAAAGTTGTAAAGCAGAGACCCCTCGGGCAGCCGCCCAAGAAGAGCCCACCTTCCTCGTGGAATGGGCTTTTACTGATCTAGAATGCGGCAGTCCCGCCGCAGAATGTGCAAGCTGAATTGTGCTACATATCCAGCGAGCAATAGTCTGCTTTGAAGCAGGAGCACCCATCTTGTTTGGTGCGTAGAGGATAAACAGCGAGTCAGTTTTCCTGACTCCAGCCATTCTGGAAACATAAATTTTCAGGGCCCTGACTACATCCAGCAACTTGGAATCCTCCAAGTTCCGAGTAGCCGCAGGCACCACAATAGGTTGGTTCAAATGAAACGCTGAAACCACCTTAGGCAGAAATTGGGGATGAGTCCTCAATTCCGCCCTATCCATATGGAAAATCACATAAGGGCTTTTACATGACAAAGCCGCCAACTCTGACACACGCCTGGCCGAAGCCAGGGCCAATAGCATGACCACTTTCGACGTGAGATATTTTAACTCCACGGTTTTAAGTGGCTCAAACCAATGTGATTTAAGGAAATCCAACACCACGTTGAGATCCCAAGGTGCCACTGGAGGCACAAAAGGAGGCTGAATATGCAGCACTCCTTTAACAAAAGTCTGAACTTCCGGCAGGGAAGCCAGTTCTTTTTGGAAGAAAATCGACAGAGCCGAAATCTGGACCTTAATGGACCCCAATTTGAGGCCCATATTCACCCCTGACTGTAGGAAGTGCAGGAATCGACCCAGTTGAAATTCCTCCGTTGGGGCCTTCCTGTCCTCACACCAAGCAACATATTTTCGCCATATGTGGTGATAATGTTTTGCGGTCACGTCCTTCCTGGCTTTGATCAGCGTAGGAATGACTTCCTCCGGAATGCCCTTTTCCTTCAGGATCCGGTGTTCAACAGCCATGCAACAAGGACTACCTCCTAGCAATTTACAACTCACGTCTCACAGAACAAGATTTAAATATTGACAAGGCACACTGAAATATAACGGTGATGCATGGTGCAGTATCGTGTCCTAGGATGTCATGTCGCAGCATCTCCATAGGTAACGCCATCACATCTATTCTCTACGTCTGTGTCTGGGACACAGATTTATCCAACCTCACTCTGATATTATTGAAACTTTCACCCAGTCAGTTATTGGTGGTGCCCACAGGGCCACCATCATATGTCTGCATTCCTAATATAGTTTCCTCTTGGGAAAAACATTCAGCCACCGACATGTTGACACACATGTACCAAGTACCCACAGACACATCGGCTTATGGGGGATAGACCTACAGTAAATCTGTCAGAGGGACAGAGAGGATTTTTCAGCTCACAACCCAGCGCCAAAAGTACACAGTCTGGGAAATAATAAACTCTATAGTGATAGACTTGTAACGCTCTATAGATGTGCTGGTGAGGTGAGGAAGAAGCCCCGCCGCTGTAATGGCACGCTTCTGTCCCGCTCAGAAACAAATAATTAATTACGCTGGCGGGGTAAGGACAGTGCCCAGGCACTAATGTCCACTTTTGCCAGCCTTTTGTGAGGAATTTATGCTGCCCACGGTGCCCCCCCCCACCCACCCACATGCCCTGCACCCTGCAGTGCCTGTGTTTGTGTGGAAGCATGGCGCACAGCATTCCGCTCGCTGCGTGGTACCTCAGAATGCCGTCACTGGAGAAGAAGTCTTCTGTTCTTCTGCTACTCGCCTGTCTTCTGACTTCTGGCTCTGTAAGGGGGTGATGGCAGGCTACGGGAGTGGGCATCTAGGCGTACCCAGCGATCAGCACCCTCAGGAGCTAATGGTGTCCTGTCAGGTAGAAGCAGAGCCATTGAACTCACTAGAAGTTGGTCATACTTCTCTCCCCTAAGTTCCACGAAGCAGGGAGACTGTTGCCAGCAGCCTCCCTGAAAATAAGAAAAACTAACATAAGTCTTTTCAGAGAAACTCAGTAGAGCTCCCCTGTAGTGCATCCAGTCTCACTGGGCACAATTCTAAAACTGGAGTCTGGAGGAGGGGCATAGAGGGAGGAGACAGTTCACACCCTTTGAAAGTCTTAAAGTGCCCATGTCTCCTGCGGATCCCGTCTATACCCCATTGTTCTTAATGTGATCCCAGCATCCTCTAGGACGTATGAGAAAACAAATAACGCACACACGAGGAGGAGAGAACAAAGGAAGCTATAAGGAGGGGAGGGGAGGGGAGGGGAGGGGGGGGGGGGGGGGGGGGAGGTAAGGTAGTAAAGGGATATTGGATAAACTACAACCTTATACATATTCATTAATGTACCAGTAGTTAGAAGTAGAAGAGCTCTAACAGAAACCACAAAGCTTATCTAAAGCCACACCACACTGGATATGCCCAATCTCATTTGATCTTTGAAGCAAAGCAGTATTGGACTTTGTTACTACCAAGCAGTCTCCCATCCATGTATTATCAGATTCTTTAGGTGTTTTTAAACTATCAACACCCTTTTCTTGGTACTGTACATTTAATTTTTACACATATTCTTTTATGTACCAGAAGTTAGAAGTAGAAGAGCTCTAACAGAAACCACGAGCTCATCTACAGCCACAGCACACTGGATTTGCCCAATCTCTCCTGATCATGGAAGCTGAGCAGTGTTGGTCCTGGTTTTAGTACTTGGATGGGAGACCACCAGGAAATACCAGGAGTTGTGTGTATTTTTACAATACCAACACCGTTCTCTTGATGCATTCCATTTTGAAACATTGGGGCAGATCTATTAAGCCTGGTGAACTGATAAAGTGCAAGGTGATAAAGTACCAGCCAGTCAGCTCCTAACTGTCATTTTTCAAACCCAGCCTGTGACATGGCAATTAGGAGCTGATTGGCTGGTACTTTATCACCATGCAAATTATCATTTCACCAGGTTTAATAAATCGTCCGCTTATTCATTTATGTACGAGTAGTTAGAAGTAGAAGAACTCTAACAGAAACCACTAAGCTCATCTACAGCCACACCACACTGTATATGCCCAATATCACCTGATCTTAGGCCTGGTTTGTTCTTGGATGTGAGACCACCTGGGAATACCAGGTGCTGTAGGTAGTTTTATACTACCAACACCGTTCTCTTGATGCATTCTATTTTGAAACTTATTCATTGATGTAGAAGTTAGAAACAGCAAAAATCATCTACAGCCGCATCACACTGGATATGTCCAATCCAGTGGCGTAACTAGAAATTTTTCTCCCCCAAGCCAAGAAATTCTTCGGCGCCCCCCCCCCCCCCCCTTCATGCTCCATAATTGGGAGCAAGAAAGGGATAAATATGCGCGCGCCTAAGGCGCGCGCGTCAAAAAAGGGGCGTGGTTTTGTTGGAGTGGGCGTGGTTTCACATAAAGGGGCGTGGCATTGCAGGAAAAGACTACCTTATACCCCAGTTTTGCAACCTGCACGCCCATACGTTGGCCACCACAGGAAAGAAAAATAATCCTGATTCATGCCCCTTACATTATTTGTCATTTTTCCTCCTTATAGTAATGCCCAGTATACATTATGCCACATACTGCAATGGCCCTTAGACATTATGCCGCACACAATAATGCACGACACAATATGCACACACTGTAATGCCCCCGACACATTATGCCACACACCGTAATGTCTGTGACACATTATGCCACACACCGTAATGCCTGTGACACATTATGACAGGAATCGCAATGCCCGTTATACATTATGCTACACACTGCAATGCCCCTGATACATTATAGCACATACAATGTCTGTGACACATTATGACACACACCGCAATGTCCGTGATACATTATGCCACACACTGCAATGCCCGATACATTATAGCACATACAATGCCTGTGACACATTATGCCACACACTGCAATGACCTTGAGACATTATACCACAATGCCCGTGATATAGTATACCATACACCGTAATGCCTGTGACACATACCGCAATGCCCTGCCCGTTATACCCTATGCCACACATCGCAATGCCCGTTATGTATTATGCCACACTGCAATGACCCTGAGACATTATACCACATACCACAATGCCCGTGATATAGTATACCACACACCGTAATGCCTGACACATTATGACACACACCGCAATGTCCGTGATACATTATACCACACACTGCAATGACCCTGAGACATTATACCACATATCACAATGCCCGCGATATAGTATACCATACACCGTAATGCCTGCGACACATTATGACACACACCGCAATGTCCGTGATACATTATGCCACACACCGTAATGCCCATTACACATTAAGTCCTACAGTAAGGCTTCTAATTACTTTTCAATTACCTGCTCGTTGTCAGGGGTTTCATGCACTGGGTGTCATGCTCGTTGCCAGGGGTTTCATGCTCTTGGTTCCATGCACGGTGCCAGGGGTTTTCATGCTCAGGGTGTCATGCTCGTTGCCAGGGGTTTCATGCACTGGGTGTCATGCTCGTTGCCAGGTGTTTCATGCACTGGGTGTCATGCTCGTTGCCAGATGTTTCATGCACTGGGTGTCATGCTCGTTGCTAGGAGGTAGTCCTTGTTGCTAGGGCTGTGCTCCCAGTGCCACATATGTCCCCAGTGCCAGATATTCCCCCACGGTGCCAGGTACTTACATGCCCCAGTGCCAAATATAGTCGTCCCCCCTATGTGCCAGGTACACATATGCCCCCAGTGCCAGATATTCCCCCCCAGTGCCAGATATTCCCCCCAGTGCCAGATATTCCCCCCAGTGCCATATATGCCCCCCGTGCCATATATGCCCCCAGTGCCAGATCCCCCCCCCAGTGCCATATATGCCCCCAGTGCCAGATATTCCCCCCCAGTGCCATATATGCCCCAGTGCCAGATATCCCCCCCAGTGCCAGATATGCCCCCAGAGCCAGATATTCCCCCCAGTGCCAGAAATGCCCCAGTGCCAGATATTCCTCCCTCCCCCCCCGTGCCATATATGCCCCCAGTGCCAGATATTTACCCCCCCCCCCGCCGTCGCTTTTTGGAGGGACACGGAGGGCACAGCTCGTCTCTCCTGTGTCCCTCCTGCTGCATCATCTCCGGCGGCCGCGGGTCTAATAGGGGGAAGTGCCGGTTCGTGAGCCAATTAGAGCTCACGGACGGCACTTCCCCCTATTAGACCCGCGGCCGCCGGAGATGATGCAGCAGGAGGGACACAGGGAGGCGCGCTGTGTGCCCTCCGTGTCCCTCCAAAAAGCGGCGGAGGGAAGGAGACTGCAGACTGACATGCGGACGCTCGTCCGCATGTCAGTCTGCTGTAAATCAGTGGCGCCCCCGCAGCCCCTCGCCCCCAAGCCACCGCGAGGACTGCGGGGGCAGTAGTTACGCCACTGGTCCAATCTCATCTGATGATGGAAGCTAAGCAGTGTTGTGCCTGGTTTGTTTTTGGATTTCAAGTCCTGCCTTCTGGTTTGGCCACGGCACCTCGGATATTCACCAAGGTCATGGCCGTGATGACGACCCTTCACCATCAGAGAATCAGGATCCTGCCAAATCTGGACGCCTTGCTGATCCTGGTGAACTCCCAAGAGGTTCTCCACAGTTATCTGGAACTGGCGGTCCAATTCCTAAAAGTCCACGGGTGGCTCATCAACTGAAAAAAGTCCTCGCTGGTCCCTGCTCGGAACATTGTGCACCTAGGGGCACTGCTGGACACACACAGCCAACAATTGTTTCTGTCTCCAGAGAAAGTCCTGAAAATTCAGGACAGTATCGTCCTCTCTCGCCCAAGAGTGTTGATACACACAGCGATGCAAGTACTAGACCTCATGGTGTCGGCTTTCGATATGGTAGAGTACGCTCAATTTCATTACCGCCCTCTGCAGAGGTTAATCCTCTCCAAGTGGGACGGCCTGCCTCATCGGATGATGTCTCAAATGATCTCCTTGACTCCGGAGGTTCGTCTGACACTGAGCTGGTGGCTACAGGACCAACAGTTGAGCAGGGGCCATCCCTTCTGGATCTCCAACTGTGTCCTCCTGACAATGGATGCCAGTCTTTTGGGCTGGGCCATGGTGTTGGAGCAACACTTTCTCCAGGGTCGGTGGACCAGGGAGGAATCTCTCCTCCTGATATACATTCTGGAATTGCAGGCAGTGTTCAATTAATTGACACTGGCCCTGCCTCTAGTACAGAACAGGCCTGTTCAGGTACAATCTGACAACGCCACCACGGTAGTGTACACAAATCATCAAGGCGGCACTCGAAACTGCATGGCAAAGCTGGAAGTATCAAAAATCCTCCGTTGGGTAGAAAGTCATCTGACAGCAATATCGGCAGTGTTCATTCCCGGAGTCCTCAACTAGGAAGCGGATTTCCTCAGTCGTCAGGACGTTCACGCTGGAGAGTGGAGAGGCCGCAGCAGAAATGTCTGCACTGGTGTCAGTAGGTGACTGAGGCAGGGATGACTGGGAGATAGTGGGTGACTGAAGCATGTATGAGTGGGAGATAGTGGGTGACTGAGGCCGGGGTGACTGGGAGATAGTGGGTGACAGGGAGATAGTGGGTTACTGAGGGAGGGGTGATAGGAAGGAGTTGGGTAAGTATGGGAAGAAAGTGGGTGACAGGTATAATAAATGACTAAGGCAGGGGTGATAGGGAGATAGTGGATGACTGTGGCAGGGGTGACAGGGACAGTAAGAGACTGAGGCAGGGGTGACAGGGATAGTGGCTGACTGAGGCAGGGGTGACTGGGAGATAGTGGGTGACTGAGGCAGGGTTGACAGGGATAGTGGGTGACAAGCAGGGGTGATAGGGTGACAGTGGGTGACTAAAGCAGGGGTGACTGGTATAGTGGGTGACTGAGGCAGGGATCGCAGATATAGTGGTTGACTGAGGCAGCGGTGACTGGGAGATAGTGGGTAACTGAGGCAGGGGTGACAGGGAAAGTGTGTGACTCAGGCAGGGGTGATAGGGAGATAGTGGGCTGCATATCTCTGCCTCACTGCAGCAGCACATTCCTGCTTCAATGACAGCAGCACATCCCTACCTCACTTATAGCAGCACATCTCTGCCTCGCTGACAGCAGCACATCCCTGCCTCGCTGACAGCAGCACATCCCTGCCTCGCTGACAGCAGCACATCCCAGCTTCACTGACAGCAGCACATCCCTGCTTCGCTGACAGCAGCACATCCCTGCTTCGCTGACAGCAGCACATCCCTGCCTCGCTGACAGCAGCACATCCCTGTCTCGCTGACAGCAGCACAGCACTGCTTCGCTGACAGCAGCACATCACTGCTTCACTACCAGCAGCACATCCCTGCCTCACTGGCAGCAGCACATCCCTGCCTTACTGACAGCTGTATATAGGGCCTAATTCAGACCTGATCCCTGCTGTGCATATTCACACAACAGGAGATCAGGTCTGAAGTGCGTGTGTGCTGGTGCCGCAGTGCACCGGCACATGCCAGAGATGCGATCAGCATCTCTGCCCAGTGAGCGCCTCTGCCTGATTGACAGGCAGAGGCGGTCACTGGGCAGGAGGAGTCGGGCCAGCGGCGTTGTGCCGCCATTTTGGGGGCACAGTCAGGACAACGCAGACATGACCGGACCGTATGGGGGCGGGCCGTGACGGCTGCGTGACCCGGACAGCAACGGGCCTTATTTACTAAAATCTCAGATAAATTTTATGGCATTTATGTGCAGTCTAGTTTGCACAGTTGATAGAGTGTTGATCTTGCACTATCAATGTAAGCCTCACATAGGTTTGATACACATGTAAGTTTGTTTTTATTTTACTACATTGTGGTTTGTGGCTCTATACCATGTAATGCATGTCTTTTAACAGTAGTCAAGTCTTCCAATGTGCTTGTTAGTGAAACCCAATAGATAGCTTTATTTTATTTTGTTTCTTCAAATATTGAATGCATATGTCTTATAACTTTTTTTTTTTTTCAATATACAGGTTGAGTATCTGTATATACATTTTTATTATAAGATTTTCAATGACACAAGTACATCCAAGTTGCAGATTATGGATTGTGAAGGACAAATCAACCATATAAACAATTTAAGCAATTTAAATTGCATGCAGGTAGTAGAATATCAAACTCCTTGGATGAGAGTTGGTCGTAATAAACTAGGATAGAAAAGAATAAAGTAGAAAATAAGATTTTAAACCTACCGGTAAATCTTTTTCTCGTAGTCCGTAGAGGATGCTGGGGACTCCGTAAGGACCATGGGGATAGACGGGCTCCACAGGAGACATGGGCACTTTAAGAAAGACTTTAGTTCTGGGTGTGCACTGGCTCCTCCCTCTATGCCACAGTTAGAGAAACTGTGCCCAGAGGAGACGGACAGTATGAGGAAAGGATTTTGTTAATCCAGGGCAAGATTCATACCAGCCACACCAATCACACCGTATAACTTGTGATAAACTACCCAGTTATCAGTATGAAAAAACAACATAGCATCAGTGCAGGACCGATGCAACTATAACATAACCCTTATTGAAGCAATAACTATATACAAGTATTGCAGAAGTAGTCCGCACTTGGGACGGGCGCCCAGCATCATCTACGGACTACGAGAAAAAGATTTACCAGTAGGTTTAAAATCTTATTTTCTCTAACGTCCTAGAGGATGCTGGGGACTCCGTAAGGACCATGGGGATTATACCAATGCTCCAAAACGGGCGGGAGAGTGCGGATGACTCTGCAGCACCGATTGAGCAAACATGAGTTCCTCCTCAGCCAGGGTATCAAACTTATAGTATTTTGCAAAGGTGTGTGAACCCGACCAAGTAGCAGCTTGACACAGCTGTAGTGCCAAGACCCCTCGGGCAGCCGCCCAAGAAGAGCCCACTTTCCTCGTGGAATGGGCCTTGACCGATTTCAGTAACTGCAATCCAGCCATAGAATGCGCTTGCTGAATCGTGTTACAAATCCGGCGAGCAATAGCCTGCTTTGAAGCAGGGGCACCAATCTTGTTGGTTGCATACAGGACAAACAGCGCTTCAGTTTTCCTGACTCTAGCCGTCCTGGCCACGTAAATTTTCAAAGCCCTAACCACATCAAGTAACTCGGAATCCTCCAAGTCACGCGTAGCCACAGGCACCACAATAGGTTGGTTCATATGAAAAGATGAGACCACTTTTGGTAGGAATTGAGGACGGGTCTGCAATTCCGCTCTATCCACATGGAATACCAAATATGGGCTTTTATGTGACAAAGCCGCTAATTCCGACACTCGCCTAGCCGAAGCCAAGGCTAATAACATGACCACCTTCCATGTGAGATATTTTAACTCCACTGTTTTAAGTGGTTCAAACCAGTGTAATTTTAGAAAACTTAACACCACGTTAAGGTCCCAAGGTGCCACCGGAGGCACAAAAGGAGGCTGAATATGCAGCACTCCTTTTACAAAAGTCTGAACTTCTGGAAGAGAAGCCAATTCTTTTTGAAAGAAAATGGATAAGGCTGAAATCTGGACCTTAATAGAGCCTAATTTTAGGCCCAAATTCACTCCAGTTTGTAGGAAGTGAAGGAAACGGCCCAGATGGAATTCTTCCGTAGGAGCATTCCTGGCCTCACACCAAGAAACATAATTTCGCCATATACGGTGTAATGTTTTAACGTTACATCCTTCCTAGCCTTTATCAGCGTAGGGATGACCTCAACCGGAATGCTAGGATCCGGCATTCAACCGCCATGCCGTCAAATGCAGCTGCGGTAAGTCTTGGAACAGACAGGGCCCCTGATGCAACAGGTCCTGTCTTAGAGGGAGAGGCCACAGATCTTCTGTGAGCATTTCCTGCAGATCCGGATACCAGGTCCTCCGTGGCCAATCTGGAACAATGAGGATTGTTCTCACTCCTCTTTGTCTTATTATCCTCAACACCTTGGGTATGAGAGGAAGAGGAGGAAATACATAGACCGACCGGAACACCCACGGTGTCACTAGGGCGTCTACAGCTACTGCCTGAGGGTCTCTTGACCTTGCGCAATACCTCTGTAGCTTTTTGTTGAGCCAGGACGGCATCATGTCTATCTGTGGCAGTTCCCACCGACTTGTAATCTGTGCAAAGACTTCCTGATGAAGTCCCCACTCTCCCGGATGTAGGTCGTGTCTGCTGAGGATGTCTGCTTCCCAGTTGTCCACTCCCGGAATGAACACTGCTGACAGTGCGCTTGCGTGATTCTCCACCCAGCGAAGAATTCTGGTGGCTTGTGCCATCGCCACTCTGCTTCTTGTGCCGCCTTGGCGGTTTACATGAGCCACTGCGGTGACGTTGTCTGACTGGATCAGAACCGGTTGGTCGCAAAGTAAGGTCTCCGCTTGACGTAGGGCATTGTATATGGCCCTTAGTTCCAGGATGTTGATGTGAAGACAAGTCTCTTGACTTGACCAAAGACCTTGGAAATTTCTTCCCTGTGTGACTGCTCCCCAACCTTGGAGGCTTGCGTCTGTGGTCACCAGGATCCAGCCCTGAATGCTGAATCTGCGTCCCTCGAGAAGGTGAGCACTCTGCAGCCACCACAAGAGTGATACCCTGACCCTGGGGGACAGGGTGATCAACCAATGCATCTGTAAATGTGACCCGGACCACTTGTCCAGTAGGTCCCATTGGAAAGTCCTCGCATGGAACCTGCCGAATGGAATGGCCTCGTATGATGCCACCATCTTTCCCAGGACTCGAGTGCAGTGATGCACTGACACAAGTTTTGGTTTCAATAGGTTCCTGACAAGAGTCATGAGTTCCTGGGCCTTTTCTATCAGGAGATAAACCCTCTTCTGGTCTGTGTCCAGAATCATGCCCAAGAAAGACAGACGAGTAGTAGGAATCAACTGCGACTTCGGGATATTGAGAATCCAGCCGTGTTGCTGTAACACTTTCAGTGAAAGTGATACGCTGTTCAGCAACTGCTCTCTTGATCTCGCTTTTATGAGATCGCCCAAGTACGGGATAATTGTGACACCTTGCTTGCACAGGAGCACCATCATTTCCGCCATTACCTTGGTGAAAATTCTCAGGGCCATGGAGAGACCAAACAGCAACGTCTGAAATTGGCAATGACAGTCCTGTACCGCAAATCTGAGTTACGCCTGATGAGGTGGATAAATGGGGACATGAAGGTATGCATCCTGTACACAAATGCGGACAACAGGTGTCAAGCCGTGTGTTGCCTTTGTCAAGCTGTAATAAGTAGGGATAAGGACGTTAACCACCTCGGAACATCCTCCCTTATACGTCACCTGCAGCGCATTCATCATAAGTCAGTGACAAGTTCAAAAACTTTGGATGACAGCGGAAGCAGTCCACTAACCACTAAATCCCTTCCTCTTGTAACCAAGCTCCTGCAAACCACACCACCAACTCCCTCAGTGTCAATTTCCTCCTTAGACAGGAGAGCCAATAGTCCTGCAGGCCATGTCACTGGCAAGTCTGACGAGTCCTCTCCTGCCTGGGATTCCTCCGATGCATCCTTGAGTGTAACGCCTACTGCTGCTGGCGCTGCTGTTGTTGCTGCTGGGAGTCGATCGTCATCCCAGAGGGGAAGTCGGAAGACCACTTGTACTTCTTCCAGTAAGCAATTGACTGTCCAACAGTCCTTTGCGAGGAAGATGAAATATCACAGCAGTCATCCTGCTGCAAAGTGGATAACTCAGGTCTGGGTGGTGAGAAACGTGGTTCCGGTATCCATCGTTAATTTAGAGGCAACTAGAGACTTGATTGAGGTACTGTGTCCCCGGTACCAAATACCCTCTAGGTTCCATTTCTCTAGGCAGGCGATACCGAAAATGTACACAGACCTCAGAAAAAGAGTCACCAGTGTCCTAAAAAATGCAGTTGTACCCAATGTCCACTTGTCTGTGGTTAAGTGGAGCAGGGCAGACTCAGGACTATATGACTGTGACAGCCCACTGGGTAGATGTATTGCCTCCCGCAGCAAGAACAGCAGCGGCGGCACCAGTAGCAGCATCTCGCAATTGCCAACTCGTTCCTAGGCAGGCTACGCTTTGTATCACCGCTTTCCATAAGAGGCACACAGCTGACAACCACTTACGGAAACTGAGGAACATCATCGCAGAATGGCTTACCCCAATTGAACTCTCCTGGGGATTTGTGACATCGGACAACGCCACCAATATTGTGCGTGCATTACATCTGGGCAAATTCCAGCACGTCCCATGTTTTGCACATACATTGAACTTGGTGGTGCAGAATTATTTAAAAAACGACAGGGGCGTGCAAGAGATGCTGTCGGTGGCCCGAAGAATTGCGGGCCACTTTATGCCTTCAGCCACCGCATGCCGAAGACTGGAGCACCACCAAACATTCCTGAACCTGCCCTGCCATCATCTGAAGCAAGAGGTGGTAGCGAGGTGGAATTCAACCCTCTATATGCTTCAGAGGATGGAGGAGCAGCAAAAGGCCATTCAAGCCTATACATCTGCCCACGATATAGGCAAAGGAGGGGGAATGCACCTGACTCAAGCGCAGTGGAGAATGATTTCAACGTTGTGCAAGGTTCTGCAACCCTTTGAACTTTCCACACGTGAAGTCAGTTCAGACACTGCCAGCCTGAGTCAGGTCATTCCCCTCATCAGGCTTTTGCAGAAGAAGCTGGAGACATTGAAGGAGGAGCTAAAACAGAGCGATTCAACTAGGCATGTGGGACTTGTGGATGGAGACCTTAATTTGCTTAACCAGGATTCAATCTGTTGAAATCAGAGCACTACATTTTGGCCGCCGTGCTCGATCCTAGATTTAAAACCTACATTGTATCTCTCTTTCCGGCAGACACAAGTCTGCAGAGGTTCAAAGACCTGCTGGTGAGAAAATTGTCAAGTCAAGCGGAACGTGACCCGTCAACAGCTCCTCCTTCACATTCTCCCGCAACTGGGGGTGCGAGGAAAAGGCTAAGAATTCCGAGCCCACCCGTTGGCGGTGATGCAGGACAGTCTGGAGTGAGTGCTGACATCTGGTCCAGACTGAAGGACCTGGCAACGATTACTGACATGTCGTCTACTGTCACTGCATATGATTCTGTCACCTTTGAAAGAATGGTGGAGAAAAAGAGGCAATTTGGAGGCCCTTGCACAAACTGGCTTTATTCTACCTAAGTTGCCCTCCCTCCAGTGTGTACTCCGAAAGAGTGTTTAGTGCGGCCGCTCACCTTGTCAGCAATCGGCGTACAAGGTTACTTCCAGAAAATGTGGAGAAGATGATGATCATCAAAATTAATTATAATCAATTCCTTCGTGGAGACATTCACCAGCAATTGCCTCCAGAAAGTACACAGGGATCTGAGATGGTGGATTCCAGTGGGGACGAATTAATAATCACCCTGTCTCGGATTTCTCTTTGTCTCCCATTAAGACCTGAGGGGGCATCGGAGTTGGGCAGACGTAATCCGCCCTTCAAACGCGGCTGCCATGGGCCCAAGCAACCATAGTCTCGCAAGAGATTTCTGACAGCACGGGCGAGACAACGGAGATAGGGCGCCAGGGGCTATTCCCGTTCCCACTCCCTTTCCAAGCATTACGTTCCAGTACTCAGGTCCTTGCTATAAGATATCCCCAGACCAGAGTATTGGAATCATAACAACAGGAGAGCAGCCCTGATATATAACAGAGGTGGAAGTTCTATAGGCAACAGAGACGGAGACCAGCCAGCCAGTCTCCCAGTGCCCTGATCACTACACGCCGCCAGCACAGCATTACAGGAGGGTCCTATAGTGCTGCCCTGAGCTAACAGGTGTGTGTACCAGTGTGCTGCGCCCTGGTGTCTCTGAGAGGGGTGAGGTCACCGTGCCGCTTTAGTATATGGCTTTTCCTTAGTACTGTAAGTTACAGCCCTGCACTAGTAGTGGCAACTCTGCCCTATGTGAACCTGTGAGGTTATTTTCCTATTTACAGAATAACCGGGGAGAAGGCGGCCACATTGCGGCTCTCAAGAGAAGGCACTCTAGTACACCCCCTGCTGGCGGCCACTGCGCAGGCGCAACAAATTGAAATGCCCGATCTCTATAATGGGGCATATTTCTCTTAATTAAAAAAAACCTGTAACTTTCTGAAAAACCACAACCCCAAAAGGCACTTCACAGGGACATGCTCTATCTAATAAAACAAACCCCAAGTCATATATATATATATATATATATATATATATATATATATATATATATAATAAGATTTTACTCACCGGTAAATCTATTTCTCGTAGTCCGTAGTGGATGCTGGGACTCCGTAAGGACCATGGGGAATAGCGGCTCCGCAGGAGACTTGGCACAACTAAAGAGAGCTTTAGGACTACCTGGTGTGCACTGGCTCCTCCCCCTATGACCCTCCTCCAGACCTCAGTTAGGATACTGTGCCCGGAAGAGCTGACACTAAGGAAGGATTTTGAATCCCGGGTAAGACTCATACCAGCCACACCAATCACACCGTACAACTCGTGATATTATACCCAGTTAACAGTATGACAACAACGGAGCCTCTGCACAGATGGCTCTCAACAATAACCCTTTTGTTAACAATAACTATGTACAAGTACTTGGGATGGGCGCCCAGCATCCACTACGGACTACGAGAAATAGATTTACCGGTGAGTAAAATCTTATTTTCTCTGACGTCCTAAGTGGATGCTGGGACTCCGTAAGGACCATGGGGATTATATCAAAGCTCCCAAACGGGAGGGAGAGTGCGGATGACTCTGCAGCACCGAATGAGCGAACTCCAGGTCCTCCTCAGCCAGGGTGTCAAACTTGTAAAATCTTGCAAATGTGTTTGACCCCGACCAAGTAGCAGCTCGGCAAAGTTGTAAAGCAGAGACCCCTCGGGCAGCCGCCCAAGAAGAGCCCACCTTCCTCGTGGAATGGGCTTTTACTGATCTAGAATGCGGCAGTCCCGCCGCAGAATGTGCAAGCTGAATTGTGCTACATATCCAGCGAGCAATAGTCTGCTTTGAAGCAGGAGCACCCATCTTGTTTGGTGCGTAGAGGATAAACAGCGAGTCAGTTTTCCTGACTCCAGCCATTCTGGAAACATAAATTTTCAGGGCCCTGACTACATCCAGCAACTTGGAATCCTCCAAGTTCCGAGTAGCCGCAGGCACCACAATAGGTTGGTTCAAATGAAACGCTGAAACCACCTTAGGCAGAAATTGGGGATGAGTCCTCAATTCCGCCCTATCCATATGGAAAATCACATAAGGGCTTTTACATGACAAAGCCGCCAACTCTGACACACGCCTGGCCGAAGCCAGGGCCAATAGCATGACCACTTTCGACGTGAGATATTTTAACTCCACGGTTTTAAGTGGCTCAAACCAATGTGATTTAAGGAAATCCAACACCACGTTGAGATCCCAAGGTGCCACTGGAGGCACAAAAGGAGGCTGAATATGCAGCACTCCTTTAACAAAAGTCTGAACTTCCGGCAGGGAAGCCAGTTCTTTTTGGAAGAAAATCGACAGAGCCGAAATCTGGACCTTAATGGACCCCAATTTGAGGCCCATATTCACCCCTGACTGTAGGAAGTGCAGGAATCGACCCAGTTGAAATTCCTCCGTTGGGGCCTTCCTGTCCTCACACCAAGCAACATATTTTCGCCATATGTGGTGATAATGTTTTGCGGTCACGTCCTTCCTGGCTTTGATCAGCGTAGGAATGACTTCCTCCGGAATGCCCTTTTCCTTCAGGATCCGGTGTTCAACAGCCATGCAACAAGGACTACCTCCTAGCAATTTACAACTCACGTCTCACAGAACAAGATTTAAATATTGACAAGGCACACTGAAATATAACGGTGATGCATGGTGCAGTATCGTGTCCTAGGATGTCATGTCGCAGCTTCTCCATAGGTAACGCCATCACATCTATTCTCTACGTCTGTGTCTGGGACACAGATTTATCCAACCTCACTCTGATATTATTGAAACTTTCACCCAGTCAGTTATTGGTGGTGCCAACAGGGCCACCATCATATGTCTGCATTCCTAATATAGTTTCCTCTTGGGAAAAACATTCAGCGACCGACATGTTGACACACATGTACCAAGTACCCACAGACACATCGGCTTATGGGGGATAGACCTACAGTAAATCTGTCAGAGGGACAGAGAGGATTTTTCAGCTCACAACCCAGCGCCAAAAGTACACAGTCTGGGAAATAATAAACTCTATAGTGATAGACTTGTAACGCTCTATAGATGTGCTGGTGAGGTGAGGAAGAAGCCCCGCCGCTGTAATGGCACGCTTCTGTCCCGCTCAGAAACAAATAATTAATTACGCTGGCGGGGTAAGGACAGTGCCCAGGCACTAATGTCCACTTTTGCCAGCCTTTTGTGAGGAATTTATGCTGCCCACGGTGCCCCCCCCCACCCACCCACATGCCCTGCACCCTGCAGTGCCTGTGTTTGTGTGGAAGCATGGCGCACAGCATTCCGCTCGCTGCGTGGTACCTCAGAATGCCGTCACTGGAGAAGAAGTCTTCTGTTCTTCTGCTACTCGCCTGTCTTCTGACTTCTGGCTCTGTAAGGGGGTGATGGCAGGCTACGGGAGTGGGCATCTAGGCGTACCCAGCGATCAGCACCCTCAGGAGCTAATGGTGTCCTGTCAGCCAGAAGCAGAGCCATTGAACTCACTAGAAGTTGGTCATACTTCTCTCCCCTAAGTTCCACGAAGCAGGGAGACTGTTGCCAGCAGCCTCCCTGAAAATAAGAAAAACTAACATAAGTCTTTTCAGAGAAACTCAGTAGAGCTCCCCTGTAGTGCATCCAGTCTCACTGGGCACAATTCTAAAACTGGAGTCTGGAGGAGGGGCATAGAGGGAGGAGACAGTTCACACCCTTTGAAAGTCTTAAAGTGCCCATGTCTCCTGCGGATCCCGTCTATACCCCATGGTTCTTAATGTGATCCCAGCATCCTCTAGGACGTATGAGAAAACAAATAACGCACACACGAGGAGGAGAGAACAAAGGAAGCTATAAGGAGGGGAGGGGAGGGGAGGGGGGGGGGGTAAGGTAGTAAAGGGATATTGGATAAACTACAACCTTATACATATTCATTAATGTACCAGTAGTTAGAAGTAGAAGAGCTCTAACAGAAACCACAAAGCTTATCTAAAGCCACACCACACTGGATATGCCCAATCTCATTTGATCTTTGAAGCAAAGCAGTATTGGACTTTGTTACTACCAAGCAGTCTCCCATCCATGTATTATCAGATTCTTTAGGTGTTTTTAAACTATCAACACCCTTTTCTTGGTACTGTACATTTAATTTTTACACATATTCTTTTATGTACCAGAAGTTAGAAGTAGAAGAGCTCTAACAGAAACCACGAGCTCATCTACAGCCACAGCACACTGGATTTGCCCAATCTCTCCTGATCATGGAAGCTGAGCAGTGTTGGTCCTGGTTTTAGTACTTGGATGGGAGACCACCAGGAAATACCAGGAGTTGTGTGTATTTTTACAATACCAACACCGTTCTCTTGATGCATTCCATTTTGAAACATTGGGGCAGATCTATTAAGCCTGGTGAACTGATAAAGTGCAAGGTGATAAAGTACCAGCCAGTCAGCTCCTAACTGTCATTTTTCAAACCCAGCCTGTGACATGGCAATTAGGAGCTGATTGGCTGGTACTTTATCACCATGCAAATTATCATTTCACCAGGTTTAATAAATCGTCCACTTATTCATTTATGTACGAGTAGTTAGAAGTAGAAGAACTCTAACAGAAACCACTAAGCTCATCTACAGCCACACCACACTGTATATGCCCAATATCACCTGATCTTAGGCCTGGTTTGTTCTTGGATGTGAGACCACCTGGGAATACCAGGTGCTGTAGGTAGTTTTATACTACCAACACCGTTCTCTTGATGCATTCTATTTTGAAACTTATTCATTGATGTAGAAGTTAGAAACAGCAAAAATCATCTACAGCCGCACCACACTGGATATGTCCAATCCAGTGGCGTAACTAGAAATTTTTCTCCCCCAAGCCAAGAAATTCTTCGGCGCCCCCCCCCCCCCCCCTTCATGCTTCATAATTGGGAGCAAGAAAGGGATAAATATGCGCGCGCCTAAGGCGCGCGCGTCAAAAAAGGGGTGTGGTTTTGTTGGAGTGGGCGTGGTTTCACATAAAGGGGCGTGGCATTGCAGGAAAAGACTACCTTATACCCCAGTTTTGCAACCTGCACGCCCATACGTTGGCCACCACAGGAAAGAAAAATAATCCTGATTCATGCCCCTTACATTATTTGTCATTTTTCCTCCTTATAGTAATGCCCAGTATACATTATGCCACATACTGCAATGGCCCTTAGACATTATGCCGCACACAATAATGCACGACACAATATGCACACACTGTAATGCCCCCGACACATTATGCCACACACCGTAATGTCTGTGACACATTATGCCACACACCGTAATGCCTGTGACACATTATGACAGGAATCGCAATGCCCGTTATACATTATGCTACACACTGCAATGCCCCTGATACATTATAGCACATACAATGTCTGTGACACATTATGACACACACCGCAAAGTCCGTGATACATTATGCCACACACTGCAATGCCCGATACATTATAGCACATACAATGCCTGTGACACATTATGCCACACACTGCAATGACCTTGAGACATTATACCACAATGCCCGTGATATAGTATACCATACACCGTAATGCCTGTGACACATACCGCAATGACCTGCCCGTTATACCCTATGCCACACATCGCAATGCCCGTTATGTATTATGCCACACTGCAATGACCCTGAGACATTATACCACATACCACAATGCCCGTGATATAGTATACCACACACCGTAATGCCTGACACATTATGACACACACCGCAATGTCCGTGATACATTATGCCACACACTGCAATGACCCTGAGACATTATACCACATATCACAATGCCCGCGATATAGTATACCATACACCGTAATGCCTGCGACACATTATGACACACACCGCAATGTCCGTGATACATTATGCCACACACCGTAATGCCCATTACACATTAAGTCCTACAGTAAGGCTTCTAATTACTTTTCAATTACCTGCTCGTTGTCAGGGGTTTCATGCACTGGGTGTCATGCTCGTTGCCAGGGGTTTCATGCTCTTGGTTCCATGCACGGTGCCAGGGGTTTTCATGCTCAGGGTGTCATGCTCATTGCCAGGGGTTTCATGCACTGGGTGTCATGCTCGTTGCCAGGTGTTTCATGCACTGGGTGTCATGCTCGTTGCCAGATGTTTCATGCACTGGGTGTCATGCTCGTTGCTAGGAGGTAGTCCTTGTTGCTAGGGCTGTGCTCCCAGTGCCACATATGTCCCCAGTGCCAGATATTCCCCCACGGTGCCAGGTACTTACATGCCCCAGTGCCAAATATAGTCGTCGTCCCCATGTGCCAGGTACACATATGCCCCCAGTGCCAGATATTCCCCCCCTGTGCCATATATGCCCCCAGTGCCAGATATTCCCCCCAGTGCCATATATGCCCCCCGTGCCATATATGCCCCCAGTGCCAGATCCCCCCCCGAGTGCCATATATGCCCCCAGTGCCAGATATTCCCCCCCAGTGCCATATATGCCCCAGTGCCAGATATCCCCCCCAGTGCCAGATATGCCCCCAGTGCCAGATATTCCCCCCAGTGCCAGAAATGCCCCAGTGCCAGATATTCCTCCCTCCCCCCCCCCGTGCCATATATGCCCCCAGTGCCAGATATTTACCCCCCCCCCCCCGCCGTCGCTTTTTGGAGGGACACGGAGGGCACAGCTCGTCTCTCCTGTGTCCCTCCTGCTGCATCATCTCCGGCGGCCGCCGGTCTAATAGGGGGAAGTGCCGGTTCGTGAGCCAATTAGAGCTCACGGACGGCACTTCCCCCTATTAGACCCGCGGCCGCCGGAGATGATGCAGCAGGAGGGACACAGGGAGGCGCGCTGTGTGCCCTCCGTGTCCCTCCAAAAAGCGGCGGAGGGAAGGAGACTGCAGACTGACATGCGGACGCTCGTCCGCATGTCAGTCTGCTGTAAATCAGTGGCGCCCCCGCAGCCCCTCGCCCCCAAGCCACCGCGAGGACTGCGGGGGCAGTAGTTACGCCACTGGTCCAATCTCATCTGATGATGGAAGCTAAGCAGTGTTGTGCCTGGTTTGTTTTTGGATTTCAAGTCCTGCCTTCTGGTTTGGCCACGGCACCTCGGATATTCACCAAGGTCATGGCCGTGATGACGACCCTTCACCATCAGAGAATCAGGATCCTGCCAAATCTGGACGACTTGCTGATCCTGGTGAACTCCCAAGAGGTTCTCCACAGTTATCTGGAACTGGCGGTCCAATTCCTAAAAGTCCACGGGTGGCTCATCAACTGAAAAAAGTCCTCGCTGGTCCCTGCTCGGAACATTGTGCACCTAGGGGCACTGCTGGACACACACAGCCAACAATTGTTTCTGTCTCCAGAGAAAGTCCTGAAAATTCAGGACAGTATCGTCCTCTCTCGCCCAAGAGTGTTGATACACACAGCGATGCAAGTACTAGACCTCATGGTGTCGGCTTTCGATATGGTAGAGTACGCTCAATTTCATTACCGCCCTCTGCAGAGGTTAATCCTCTCCAAGTGGGACGGCCTGCCTCATCGGATGATGTCTCAAATGATCTCCTTGACTCCGGAGGTTCGTCTGACACTGAGCTGGTGGCTACAGGACCAACAGTTGAGCAGGGGCCATCCCTTCTGGATCTCCAACTGTGTCCTCCTGACAATGGATGCCAGTCTTTTGGGCTGGGCCATGGTGTTGGAGCAACACTTTCTCCAGGGTCGGTGGACCAGGGAGGAATCTCTCCTCCTGATATACATTCTGGAATTGCAGGCAGTGTTCAATTAATTGACACTGGCCCTGCCTCTAGTACAGAACAGGCCTGTTCAAGTACAATCTGACAACGCCACCACGGTAGTGTACACAAATCATCAAGGCGGCACTCGAAACTGCATGGCAAAGCTGGAAGTATCAAAAATCCTCCGTTGGGTAGAAAGTCATCTGACAGCAATATCGGCAGTGTTCATTCCCGGAGTCCTCAACTAGGAAGCGGATTTCCTCAGTCGTCAGGACGTTCACGCTGGAGAGTGGAGAGGCCGCAGCAGAAATGTCTGCACTGGTGTCAGTAGGTGACTGAGGCAGGGATGACTGGGAGATAGTGGGTGACTGAAGCATGTATGAGTGGGAGATAGTGGGTGACTGAGGCCGGGGTGACTGGGAGATAGTGGGTGACAGGGAGATAGTGGGTTACTGAGGGAGGGGTGATAGGAAGGGGTTGGGTAAGTATGGGAAGAAAGTGGGTGACAGGTATAATAAATGACTAAGGCAGGGGTGATAGGGAGATAGTGGATGACTGTGGCAGGGGTGACAGGGACAGTAAGAGACTGAGGCAGGGGTGACAGGGATAGTGGCTGACTGAGGCAGGGGTGACTGGGAGATAGTGGGTGACTGAGGCAGGGTTGACAGGGATAGTGGGTGACTGAAGCAGGGGTGATAGGGTGACAGTGGGTGACTAAAGCAGGGGTGACTGGTATAGTGGGTGACTGAGGCAGGGATCGCAGATATAGTGGTTGACTGAGGCAGCGGTGACTGGGAGATAGTGGGTAACTGAGGCAGGGGTGACAGGGAAAGTGTGTGACTCAGGCAGGGGTGATAGGGAGATAGTGGGCTGCATATCTCTGCCTCACTGCAGCAGCACATTCCTGCTTCAATGACAGCAGCACATCCCTACCTCACTTATAGCAGCACATCCCTGCCTCGCTGACAGCAGCACATCCCTGCCTCGCTGACAGCAGCACATCCCTGCCTCGCTGACAGCAGCACATCCCTGCTTCACTGACAGCAGCACATCCCTGCTTCGCTGACAGCAGCACATCCCTGCTTCGCTGACAGCAGCACATCCCTGCTTCGCTGACAGCAGCACATCCCTGCCTCGCTAACAGCAGCACATCCCTGTCTCGCTGACAGCAGCACAGCACTGCTTCGCTGACAGCAGCACATCACTGCTTCACTACCAGCAGCACATCCCTGCCTCACTGGCAGCAGCACATCCCTGCCTTACTGACAGCTGTATATAGGGCCTAATTCAGACCTGATCCCTGCTGTGCATATTCACACAACAGGAGATCAGGTCTGAAGTGCGTGTGTGCTGGTGCCGCAGTGCACCGGCACATGCCAGAGATGCGATCAGCATCTCTGCCCAGTGAGCGCCTCTGCCTGATTGACAGGCAGAGGCGGTCACTGGGCAGGAGGAGTCGGGCCAGCGGCGTTGTGCCGCCATTTTGGGGGCACAGTCAGGACAACGCAGACATGACCGGACCGTATGGGGGCGGGCCGTGACGGCTGCGTGACCCGGACAGCAACGGGCCTTATTTACTAAAATCTCAGATAAATTTTATGGCATTTATGTGCAGTCTAGTTTGCACAGTTGATAGAGTGTTGATCTTGCACTATCAATGTAAGCCTCACATAGGTTTGATACACATGTAAGTTTGTTTTTATTTTACTACATTGTGGTTTGTGGCTCTATACCATGTAATGCATGTCTTTTAACAGTAGTCAAGTCTTCCAATGTGCTTGTTAGTGAAACCCAATAGATAGCTTTATTTTATTTTGTTTCTTCAAATATTGAATGCATATGTCTTATAACTTTTTTTTTTTTTCAATATACAGGTTGAGTATCTGTATATACATTTTTATTATAAGATTTTCAATGACACAAGTACATCCAAGTTGCAGATTATGGATTGTGAAGGACAAATCAACCATATAAACAATTTAAGCAATTTAAATTGCATGCAGGTAGTAGAATATCAAACTCCTTGGATGAGAGTTGGTCGTAATAAACTAGGATAGAAAAGAATAAAGTAGAAAATAAGATTTTAAACCTACCGGTAAATCTTTTTCTCGTAGTCCGTAGAGGATGCTGGGGACTCCGTAAGGACCATGGGGATAGACGGGCTCCACAGGAGACATGGGCACTTTAAGAAAGACTTTAGTTCTGGGTGTGCACTGGCTCCTCCCTCTATGCCACAGTTAGAGAAACTGTGCCCAGAGGAGACGGACAGTATGAGGAAAGGAATTTGTTAATCCAGGGCAAGATTCATACCAGCCACACCAATCACACCGTATAACTTGTGATAAACTACCCAGTTATCAGAATGAAAAAACAACATAGCATCAGTGCAGGACCGATGCAACTATAACATAACCCTTATTGAAGCAATAACTATATACAAGTATTGCAGAAGTAGTCCGCACTTGGGACGGGCGCCCAGCATCATCTACGGACTACGAGAAAAAGATTTACCAGTAGGTTTAAAATCTTATTTTCTCTAACGTCCTAGAGGATGCTGGGGACTCCGTAAGGACCATGGGGATTATACCAATGCTCCAAAACGGGCGGGAGAGTGCGGATGACTCTGCAGCACCGATTGAGCAAACATGAGTTCCTCCTCAGCCAGGGTATCAAACTTATAGTATTTTGCAAAGGTGTGTGAACCCGACCAAGTAGCAGCTTGACACAGCTGTAGTGCCAAGACCCCTCGGGCAGCCGCCCAAGAAGAGCCCACTTTCCTCGTGGAATGGGCCTTGACCGATTTCAGTAACTGCAATCCAGCCATAGAATGCGCTTGCTGAATCGTGTTACAAATCCGGCGAGCAATAGCCTGCTTTGAAGCAGGGGCACCAATCTTGTTGGTTGCATACAGGACAAACAGCGCTTCAGTTTTCCTGACTCTAGCCGTCCTGGCCACGTAAATTTTCAAAGCCCTAACCACATCAAGTAACTCGGAATCCTCCAAGTCACGCGTAGCCACAGGCACCACAATAGGTTGGTTCATATGAAAAGATGAGACCACTTTTGGTAGGAATTGAGGACGGGTCTGCAATTCCGCTCTATCCACATGGAATACCAAATATGGGCTTTTATGTGACAAAGCCGCTAATTCCGACACTCGCCTAGCCGAAGCCAAGGCTAATAACATGACCACCTTCCATGTGAGATATTTTAACTCCACTGTTTTAAGTGGTTCAAACCAGTGTAATTTTAGAAAACTTAACACCACGTTAAGGTCCCAAGGTGCCACCGGAGGCACAAAAGGAGGCTGAATATGCAGCACTCCTTTTACAAAAGTCTGAACTTCTGGAAGAGAAGCCAATTCTTTTTGAAAGAAAATGGATAAGGCTGAAATCTGGACCTTAATAGAGCCTAATTTTAGGCCCAAATTCACTCCAGTTTGTAGGAAGTGAAGGAAACGGCCCAGATGGAATTCTTCCGTAGGAGCATTCCTGGCCTCACACCAAGAAACATAATTTCGCCATATACGGTGTAATGTTTTAACGTTACATCCTTCCTAGCCTTTATCAGCGTAGGGATGACCTCAACCGGAATGCTAGGATCCGGCATTCAACCGCCATGCCGTCAAATGCAGCCGCGGTAAGTCTTGGAACAGACAGGGCCCCTGATGCAACAGGTCCTGTCTTAGAGGGAGAGGCCACAGATCTTCTGTGAGCATTTCCTGCAGATCCGGATACCAGGTCCTCCGTGGCCAATCTGGAACAATGAGGATTGTTCTCACTCCTCTTTGTCTTATTATCCTCAACACCTTGGGTATGAGAGGAAGAGGAGGAAATACATAGACCGACCGGAACACCCACGGTGTCACTAGGGCGTCTACAGCTACTGCCTGAGGGTCTCTTGACCTTGCGCAATACCTCTGTAGCTTTTTGTTGAGCCAGGACGGCATCATGTCTATCTGTGGCAGTTCCCACCGACTTGTAATCTGTGCAAAGACTTCCTGATGAAGTCCCCACTCTCCCGGATGTAGGTCGTGTCTGCTGAGGATGTCTGCTTCCCAGTTGTCCACTCCCGGAATGAACACTGCTGACAGTGCGCTTGCGTGATTCTCCACCCAGCGAAGAATTCTGGTGGCTTGTGCCATCGCCACTCTGCTTCTTGTGCCGCCTTGGCGGTTTACATGAGCCACTGCGGTGACGTTGTCTGACTGGATCAGAACCAGTTGGTCGCAAAGTAAGGTCTCCGCTTGACGTAGGGCATTGTATATGGCCCTTAGTTCCAGGATGTTGATGTGAAGACAAGTCTCTTGACTTGACCAAAGACCTTGGAAATTTCTTCCCTGTGTGACTGCTCCCCAACCTTGGAGGCTTGCGTCTGTGGTCACCAGGATCCAGCCCTGAATGCTGAATCTGCGTCCCTCGAGAAGGTGAGCACTCTGCAGCCACCACAAGAGTGATACCCTGACCCTGGGGGACAGGGTGATCAACCAATGCATCTGTAAATGTGACCCGGACCACTTGTCCAGTAGGTCCCATTGGAAAGTCCTCGCATGGAACCTGCCGAATGGAATGGCCTCGTATGATGCCACCATCTTTCCCAGGACTCGAGTGCAGTGATGCACTGACACAAGTTTTGGTTTCAATAGGTTCCTGACAAGAGTCATGAGTTCCTGGGCCTTTTCTATCAGGAGATAAACCCTCTTCTGGTCTGTGTCCAGAATCATGCCCAAGAAAGACAGACGAGTAGTAGGAATCAACTGCGACTTCGGGATATTGAGAATCCAGCTGTGTTGCTGTAACACTTTCAGTGAAAGTGATACGCTGTTCAGCAACTGCTCTCTTGATCTCGCTTTTATGAGATCGCCCAAGTACGGGCTAATTGTGACACCTTGCTTGCACAGGAGCACCATCATTTCCGCCATTACCTTGGTGAAAATTCTCAGGGCCATGGAGAGACCAAACAGCAACGTCTGAAATTGGCAATGACAGTCCTGTACCGCAAATCTGAGTTACGCCTGATGAGGTGGATAAATGGGGACATGAAGGTATGCATCCTGTACACAAATGCGGACAACAGGTGTCAAGCCGTGTGTTGCCTTTGTCAAGCTGTAATAAGTAGGGATAAGGACGTTAACCACCTCGGAACATCCTCCCTTATACGTCACCTGCAGCGCATTCATCATAAGTCAGTGACAAGTTCAAAAACTTTGGATGACAGCGGAAGCAGTCCACTAACCACTAAATCCCTTCCGCTTGTAACCAAGCTCCTGCAAACCACACCACCAACTCCCTCAGTGTCAATTTCCTCCTTAGACAGGAGAGCCAATAGTCCTGCAGGCCATGTCACTGGCAAGTCTGACGAGTCCTCTCCTGCCTGGGATTCCTCCGATGCATCCTTGAGTGTAACGCCTACTGCTGCTGGCGCTGCTGTTGTTGCTGCTGGGAGTCGATCGTCATCCCAGAGGGGAAGTCGGAAGACCACTTGTACTTCTTCCAGTAAGCAATTGACTGTCCAACAGTCCTTTGCGAGGAAGATGAAATATCACAGCAGTCATCCTGCTGCAAAGCGGATAACTCAGGTCTGGGTGGTGAGAAACGTGGTTCCGGTATCCATCGTTAATTTAGAGGCAACTAGAGACTTGATTGAGGTACTGTGTCCCCGGTACCAAATACCCACTAGGTTCCATTTCTCTAGGCAGGCGATACCGAAAATGTACACAGACCTCAGAAAAAGAGTCACCAGTGTCCTAAAAAATGCAGTTGTACCCAATGTCCACTTGTCTGTGGTTAAGTGGAGCAGGGCAGACTCAGGACTATATGACTGTGACAGCCCACTGGGTAGATGTATTGCCTCCCGCAGCAAGAACAGCAGCGGCGGCACCAGTAGCAGCATCTCGCAATTGCCAACTCGTTCCTAGGCAGGCTACGCTTTGTATCACCGCTTTCCATAAGAGGCACACAGCTGACAACCACTTACGGAAACTGAGGAACATCATCGCAGAATGGCTTACCCCAATTGAACTCTCCTGGGGATTTGTGACATCGGACAACGCCACCAATATTGTGCGTGCATTACATCTGGGCAAATTCCAGCACGTCCCATGTTTTGCACATACATTGAACTTGGTGGTGCAGAATTATTTAAAAAACGACAGGGGCGTGCAAGAGATGCTGTCGGTGGCCCGAAGAATTGCGGGCCACTTTCTGCATTCAGCCACCGCGTGCCGAAGACTGGAGCACCACCAAACATTCCTGAACCTGCCCTGCCATCCTCTGAAGCAAGAGGTGGTAACGAGGTGGAATTCAACCCTCTATATGCTTCAGAGGATGGAGGAGCAGCAAAAGGCCATTCAAGCCTATACATCTACCCACGATATAGGCAAAGGAGGGGGAATGCACCTGACTCAAGCGCAGTGGAGAATGATTTCAACGTTGTGCAAGGTTCTGCAGTCCTTTGAACTTGCCACACGTGAAGTCAGTTCAGACACTGCCAGCCTGAGTCAGGTCATTCCCCTCATCAGGCTTTTGCAGAAGAAGCTGGAGACATTGAAGGAGGAGCTAAAACAGAGCGATTCCGCTAGGCATGTGGGACTTGTGGATGGAGCCCTTAATTCGCTTAACCAGGATTCAATCTGTTGAAATCAGAGCAATAAATTTTGGCCACCGTGCTCGATCCTAGATTTAAAACCTACATTGTATCTCTCTTTCCTGCAGACACAAGTCTGTAGAGGTTCAAAGACCTGCTGGTGAGAAAATTGTCAAGTCAAGCGGAACGTGACCCGTCAACAGCTCCTCCTTCACATTCTCCCGCAACTGGGGGTGCGAGGAAAAGGCTAAGAATTCCGAGCCCACCCGCTGGCGGTGATGCAGGGCAGTCTGGAGTGAGTGCTGACATCTGGTCCGGACTGAAGGACCTGGCAACGATTACTGACATGTCGTCTACTGTCACTGCATATGATTCTGTCACCTTTGAAAGAATGGTGGAGGATTATATGAGTGACCGCATCCAGGTAGGCACGTCAGACAGTCCGTATGTATACTGGCAGGAAAAAGAGGCAATTTGGAGGCCCTTGCACAAACTGGCTTTATTCTACCTAAGTTGCCCTCCCTCCAGTGTGTACTCCAAAAGAGTGTTTAGTGCAGCCGCTCACCTTGTCAGCAATCGGCGTACAAGGTTACTTCCAGAAAATGTGGAGAAGATGATGATCATCAAAATTAATTATAATCAATTCCTCCGTGGAGACATTCACCAGCAATTGCCTCCAGAAAGTACACAGGGATCTGAGATGGTGGATTCCAGTGGGGACGAATTAATAATCTGTGAGGAGGGCGATGTACACAGTGAAAGGGGTGAGGAATCGGAGGATGATGAGGTGGACATCTTGCCTCTGTAGAGCCAGTTTGTGCAAGGAGAGATTGATTGCTTCTTTTTTGGTGGGGGTCCAAACCAACCAGTCATTTCAGTCAGCCGTGTGGCAGACCCTGTTGCTGAAATGATGGGTTCGTCAATGTTTTTCTTTTCAATCTAAGCCCCTGCAGTTTTCTGTAAGAATCTGCTTCGCTATGATGATCAACAAGTCACAAGGGCAAACACTCAGGGCTGGAGGCGTAGATCTTAGGACCAGCTGCTACAAGCATGGCAAAGGTGTCACTATCATTGGTGACACCCAGAGAGGCAGCGAGGGAGATTGTAAAGCAGTGCGCGCAGATAAGCAGCGCAATGGTAAAATGGAGGCATGGTCTCATAGGTAGGGGTGTGGCCTGTTGGCCTGAATCTCCATTTTGTTGCTCCGGGTATCCCGGGGGTTGAGTGCTGCACCCGGGGACTAGTGTGTGAGTGGTGCTGGCTCCTGCACAGTGACAGAAACTGGGTGTTGCACGTAATGTCACAGTGAAACACCCATATTCTGTCACTGAAGAGGAGCCGGCACTTTGGTGTCACCCCCCTTGGCGGGTGACACTCGGGTGTGGGCCGCAACCCCGTTGTGATGCCACTGACCCATGGGAAGCTTTACGTGGCTTACCCATGTGTTAGTAGCCCCAAGCATCTTTTGTGTAAGTCCCCGAAGAAAAACTTAAAATATTTACAAATAAATTGCAGTCGCAGTGCAGTTCAGCGTGATCATAAAAAATGGGTTAGCCTCCTGTTGGTGCAGACTGTACGTGTGCGCAGGAAGCCGCCACCATTTTTGTGATCGCAACGGCTGCATGTGATGTCATGCAGCCGCTCTGACCACGCCTCCTGTTTCTCCGTTGAAGCCCTGCCCCCGCACCGCTCCATCTCCGACTTTGAAATGGAGTGTTGCTGACCCCCCCCCCCCCCGCACCGATTGACAGTCACAGAAAATGCAGGCGCATGCGTATGCTCTTAGCAATTTTTGCAGTTGGATTGCTTATTGTGATTGCAATCCAACCTGAATCAGGCTCTATTACCTATCACAATGCACTGCAGGTAGTACAAAATGGGGTTAATATAGGAGAAAACCCCCCAGAGCTGTGCTCCTTAACTGTCCCTGGTGGCTAGTGGAGCGGCTGCCCAGTAATCAGTGTCCACGCCAGTGCGCACACGGCCCGCCCCCTACAGCCATGCTGGATCACGGTATAGTGTGGGCACAGAAGCCCCTTACCTCCCTTTCATCAGCGGCCTCGTGATCCCGGAGGGCGGTGTGTGTGTGACTGACCTTAGGAAGAAACCGGAGCCTCCGCTGCAGTGACCCAGCAACCAGGGCACGGGAGTATACTGCGCCGCTGGGAGTGATGGAGCTGCAGTAAAGATGTCTATTAGACCTAGCCTGCTGCAGCCCTTGTACATTCTTATAAAAAAAGTTCTTCTTTTCTTGTCAAAATTAATAGCTAAGTATAGGCTGCCTGAGGCAGCCCCCTGTTAAGTGTCCTGCTACTGAAGGCACCAACTACAAACTGAGCTCCCTGTTCATGGAAGCGAGGTTATAGAGCAGGGGGCGCTGAGCATCTTGGGAACAGTCAAAAGCTTTGAGCCTGTTGGTGCCTCAGATCAAGATCCTACTCTACACCACAATGTGAATCCTTGTGGAGTCCAGTGTACCCCACAGAAGAAATGAATGTGTCACACCCATTGGCAGCAACATTAGAATAGCTGCTGATGGGCACAATGGAGAAAGGAAGGGGGAAAAACATTTGAATCCAGCACATATATGTAATTTGAATATGTAATTTGTACCTTCCTACTTTAAAATGTAATGGATGAACCTCACCCTGTGAGAACTATCTTCATGATCAAGAGATCTCATATGCAAGATAAGTATGTGTTGGCAGAGGCGCTCACTGGGCAGAGATGCTGATCGCATCTCTGGCATGTGCCGGTGCACTGCGGCACCAGCACACACACACACACACACACACTTCAGACCTGATCTCCTGTTGTGTGAATATGCACAGCAGAGATCAGGTCTGAATACAGCTGTCAGTAAGGCAGGGATCTGCTGCTGCCAGTGAGGCAGGGATGTGCTGCTGTCAGTGAAGCAGTGATCTGCTGCTGCCAGTGAGGCAGGGATCTGCTGCTGCCAGTGAGGCAGGGATGTGCTGCTATAAGTGAGGCAGGTATGTGCTGCTGTCAATGAGGCAGGGATGTGCTGCTGTCAGTGAAGCAGGGATGTGCTGCTGTCAGCGAGGCAGTGATCTGCTGCCCACTATCTCCCTATCACCCCTGCCTGAGTCACACACTTTCCCTGTCACCCCTGCCCCAGTTACCCACTATCTCCCAGTCACCGCTGCCTCAGTTAACCACTATACCTGCGACCCCTGCCTCAGTCACCTACTATACCAGTCACCCCTGCTTTAGTCACCCACTATCTCTGTCACCCCTGCCTCAGTCAACCACTATCTCCATATCACCCCTACCTCAGTCACCCACTATCCCTGTCACCTCTGCCTCAGTCACCCACTGTCACCCTATCACCCCTGCCTCAGTCACCCACTATCCCTGTCACCCCTGCCTCAGTCTCCTACTGTCCCTGTCACCCCTGCCACAGTCATCCACTATATCCCTATCACCCCTGCCTTAGTCACTGACTATCTCCCAGTCACCCCGGCCTCAGTCACCCACTATCTCCCAGTCATACATGCTTCAGTCACCCACTATCTCCCAGTCATCCCTGCCTCAGTCACCTACTGACACCAGTGCAGACATTTCTGCTGCGGCCTCTCCACTCTCCAGCGTGAACGTACTGACGACTGAGGAAATCCGCTTCCCAGTTGAGGACTCCGGGAATGAACACTGCCGATATTGCTGGCAGATGACGTTCTACCCAACTGAGGATTTTTGATACTTTTAGCTTTGCCATGCAATTTCGAGTGCCGCCTTGATGATTTGTGTACACTACCGTGGTGTCGTTGTCCGATTGTACTTGAACAGGCCTGTTCTGTACTAGAGGCAGGGCCAGTGTCAATGAATTGAACACTGCCCGCAATTCCAGAATGTTTATCGGGAGGAGAGATTCCTCCCTGGTCCACCGATGGTGAAGGGTCGTCATCACGGCCATGACCTTGGTGAATTTCCGAGGTGCCGTGGCCAAACCAGAAGGCAGGACCTGAGATCCAAAAACTAACCAGGCACAACACTGCTTAGCTTCCAACATCAGATGAGATTGGACATATCCAGTGTGATGCGGCTGTAGATGATTTTTGCTGTTTCTAACTTCTACTTCTAACTACTGGTACATCAATGAATAAGTTTCAAAATATAATGCATCAAGAGAACGGTGTTGGTAGTATAAAACTACCTACAGCACCTGGTATTCCCAGGTGGTCTCACATCCAAGAACAAACCAGGCCCAAAATCAGGTGATATTGGGCATATACAGTGTGGTGTGGCTGTAGATGAGCTTAGTGGTTTCTGTTAGAGTTCTTCTACTTCTAACTACTCGTACATAAATGAGTAAGCAGACGATTTATTAAACCTGGTGAAATGATAATTTGCATGGTGATAAAGTACCAGCCAATCAGCTCCTAATTGCCATGTCACAGGCTGGGTTTGAAAAATGACAGTTAGGAGCTGACTGGCTGGTACTTTATCACCTTGCACTTTATCAGTTCACCAGGCTTAATAGATCTGCCCCAATGTTTCAAAATGGAATGCATCAAGAGAACGGTGTTAGTATTGTAAAAATACACACAGCTCCTGGTATTTCCTTGTGGTCTCCCATCCAAGTACTAAAACCAGGACCAACACCGCTCAGCTTCCATGATCAGGAGAGATTGGGCAAATCCAGTGTGCTGTGGCTGTAGATGAGCTGGTGGTTTCTGTTACAGCTCTTCTACTTCTAACTTCTGGTACATAAAAGAATACATGTAAAAATTAAATGTACCAAGAAAATGGTGTTGGTAGTTTAAAAACACCTAAAGAATCTGATACTACCAAGCAGTCTCCCATCCATGTATTAACAAAGTCCAATACTGCTTTGCTTCAAAAATCAAATGAGATTGGGCATATCCAGTGTGGTGTGGCTTTAGATAAGCTTTGTGGTTTCTGTTAGAGCTCTTCTACTTCTAACTACTGGTACATTAATGAATATGTATAAGGTTGTAGTTTATCCAATATGCCTTTACTACCTTACCTTTCAACCCCCCCTCCCTCCCCTCTTCTCCTTATAGCTTCCTTAGTTCTCTCCTCCTCGTGTGTGCGTTATTTGTTTTCTCATACGTCCTAGAGGATGCTGGGGTCACATTAAGAACCATGGGGTATAGACGGGATCCGCAGGAGACATGGGCACTTTAAGACTTTCAAAGGGTGTGAACTGTCTCCTCCCTCTATGCCCCTCCTCCAGACTCCAGTTTTAGTATTGTGCGCAGTGATACTGGATGCACTACAGGGGAGCTCTACTGAGTTTCTCTGAAAAGACTTGTTAGTTTTTTTTATTTTCAGGGAGGCTGCTGGCAACAGTCTCCCTGCTTCGTGGGACTTAGGGGAGAGAAGTATGACCAACTTCTAGTGAGTTCAATGGCTCTGCTTCAGGCTGACAGGACACCATTAGCTCCTGAGGGTGCTGATCGCTGGGTACGCCTAGATGCACACTCCCGCAGCCTGCCGTCACCCCCTTACAGAGCCAGAAGACAGGTGAGTAGCAGAAGAACAGAAGACTTCTTCTTCAGTGACGGCATTCTGAGGTACCGAGCAGCGAGCGGAACGCTGCGCGCCATGCTCACACACAAACACAGGCACTGCAGGGTGCAGGGCACGGGGGGGGGGGGCACCCTGGGCAGCATAAATTCCTCACAAAAGGCTGGAAAAAGTGGACATTAGTGCCTGGGCACTGTCCTTACCCCACTAGCGTAATTAATTATTTCTGAGCGGGACAGATACGCGCCATTACAGCGGCGGGGCTTCTTCCTCACCTCACCAGAACATCTTTAGAGCATTACAAGTCTATCACTATAGAGTTTATTATTTCCCAGACTGTGTACTTTTGGCGCTGGATTGTGAGCTGAAAAATCCTCTGTGTCCCTCTGACAGATTTACTGACGGTCTGTCCCCCATAAGCCGGTGTGTCTGTGGGTACTTGGTATATGTGTGTCAACATGTCGGTGGCTGAATTTTTTTCCCAAGAGGAAACTATATTAGGAATGCAGACATATGATGGTGGCCCTGTTGGCACCACCAATAACTGACTGGGTAAATGTTTCAGTAATATCAGAGTAAGGTTGGATAAATCTGTGTCCCAGACACAGACGTAGAGAATAGATGTGATATTCATGGCTATGTTTCTTTTCCCTCAGGCCCCGCTGGGTCGCAAAAATGTTATTTTGCCCAGTTACTACACACTGATACTGACACGGATACTGATACTTATGTCGACCATAATGTTTCCTGATTAGATCCAATATTGGCAAGGAGCATTCAGTACATGATTGTGGATATTAAGGACATATTAAAATCACTGAAGACCCTGCTGTTCCTGACAAAGGGGTCTATATGTATGTATATATAGATATATAATGAAAGCTGATGTAACGTTCCTCCATCTCTGTTTGAGAAAGTCTGGGCCAGCTCGACAAGATGGTTTCAAATCCCCAAAAGGATTCTGGTTGTTTATTCATTTCCCGCCGCGGACAGAATAAAGTGGGAGTCACCCCCTGTTCTGCACGGGGCCCTGTCACAAATCCAGCGGATCGTATGCAGGAAGCTACATTATTTCTAGTTATGTAACCACGGGTACATTACTTAGACCTGCCATTACATGTGCATGGGTGAGTAGTAGTATTCAAGAATTGGTCGAATACCTTGTCATCCGATATAGATACCCTGGAGAGATGGGATACTCCTTACGTTGTATCATATCAAGGACACTGCAGCATACTTACGTGAGACTGCAAGGGATATAGGACTCTTGAGTTCACGGGCCAATTTCATGGCAGTGTCGGATAGGAGGGCATTGTGGATTCACCAAGAGAATGCTGATGCTGACTCCAAGAAGAAAGGGAGTCTCTTCCCTATGAAGGTGAAGCCTTGTTTGGTGACTGCCTAGTTAATTTGATCTCGGCAGCTCCCGCAGGTAAGTCAACCTTCTTGCCCTATGTTCCCTCCCAACGGATGAAGACGCATCATTATCTGATGCAGTCATTTCGGCCCAATAGATATGCAAGAAGTTAAGATTCCCCTTTCTTTGCAGGTAGAGGAAGGAGAAGAGAGAAGAGGTCTGCATCCTCTTCAAGATCGCAGGAGCAGAGATCATCCTCTGCTTCTGCCAAATCCACTGCATGACGCTGGGGCTCTCTTGCAGGAGCCCGCACCAGTGGGGGCACGTCTAAAACTCTTCAGTCAGTTCTGGATTCATTCGGACATGGACTCGTGTGTTTTACAAATAGTGTCCCAAGGGTACAAACTGGGGTTTCAAGATGTTCCCCCTCACCGATTGTTCAAACATTAAGTTACTGTGCTATTCCTGGGTTATATAGCGCTGGGGTATGTGCTGGCATACTCTCTCTCTGTCTCTCCAAAGGGCCTTGTGGGGGAAATGTCTTCAGTAAAAGTATTCCCTGTGTGTGTGGTGTGTCGGTACGCGTGTGTCGACATGTCTGAGGAAGAAGGCTATATTAGAGAGGAGCGGGAGCAAATGAACGTGGTGTCTCCGCCGACACCTGATTGGATGGATATGTGGAATGTTTTAAATGCTAGTGTAAACTCATTGCACAAAAGATTAGACAAGGCAGAAGCTTTGGGACAGTCAGGGTCTCAACCAATGCCTAATCCTATGTCGCAGGGACTGTCAGGGTCTCATAAGCGCCCACTATCCAGATTGTTGACACAGATACCGACACGGATTCTGACTCCAGTGTCGATTACGATGATGCAAAGTTACAGCCAAAATTGGCAAAATACATTTGATATATGATTATGGCAATAAAAGATGTTTTGCACATCACAGAGGAGCCCCCTGTCCCTGACAAGAGGGTACATATGTACAAGGGAAAGAAGCCTGAGGTAACCTTTCCCCCCTCACACGAGCTGAACGAGTTATGTGAAAAAGCTTGGGAATCTCCTGCAGATTTCCAAAAGGATTCCCCTTTCCCATCAACGGATAGGTTACGATGGGAATCCTCCCCTTGGGTGGACAAAGCATTAACACGCTTATCCAAGAAGGTAGCCCTCCCGTCCCAGGATACGGCTACCCTCAAAGAGTCTGCTGACCGCAAACAGGAGATTACCCTGAAGTCCATTTATACACATTCAGGTACCTTACTCAGACCGGCAATTGCGTCGGCCTGGGTGTGTAGTGCTGTAGCGGCATGGACGGATACCCTAGATAAGGCTACTATTTTATTGCCCCTGGGGCATATAAGAGATGCTGTCCTATATATGTGTGTATGCAAACTACAGGTGGTGCTGCAGGGCTCACACCCTTTTACTTGTCTTGTAGAGCAACTCTGGAGCTGTTACTGGGTCCAGCTGCTGCAAGAAATCAGCTTGAATGCTTCAGGGGCTTGGGCATGGCCAACATGAGCCCCACACTGATGGGGGTGTATAAAGCGATCTAGGGGTCATCCAAGCGCAACCCCACAAAGGCCGCCATGCCCTGCGTGACCATTTTCTCTTTTCATATGCAGACGAGGGTTGCAGCCAACTATGCCCATTGCTTGGATGACATCACTGTATGCAAATCCGTCTGCTGCAGACCTTTCCCCAGGAATGCTTGTACTAGTTGTTGCATATGGTTTGATGTTTGAGGGTGCTTCAGTATTAGGCAGCTTTCCGCCCTCTCATGTTCATCTGAAAATATGTGGTCTCCCTGCAGTTCCCTTGTGCTTCCTCAGTTGAATCTCCTTAACTTGACGGGTGTGTGCCCGAGCAGCCGCCCTCCACAGCCCTATCCCAGCACATGCTTTTCTTGCGTATGAGATCTCTTGATCATGAAGATAGTTCTCACAGGGTGAGGTTCATCCATTACATTTTAAAGTAGGAAGGTACAAATTACATATTCAAATTACATATATGTGCTGGATTCAAATGTTTTCCCCCCTTCCTTTCTCAATTGTGCCCATCAGCAGCTATTCTAATGTTGCTGCCAATGGGTGTGACACATTCATTTCTTCTGTGGGGTACACTGGACTCCACAAGGATTCACATTGGGGTGTAGAGTAGGATCTTGATCTGAGGCACCAACAGGCTCAAAGCTTTTGACTGTTCCCAAGATGCTCAGCGCCCCCTCCTCTATAACCTCGCTTCCATGAACAGGGAGCTCAGTTTGTAGTTGGTGCCTTCAGTAGCAGGACACTTAAGAGGGGGCTGCCTCAGGCAGCCTATTCTTAGCTATTAATTTTGACAAGAAAAGAAGAACTTTTTTTTATAAGAATCTACAAGGGCTGCAGCAGGCTAGGTCTAATAGACATCTTTACTGCAGCTCCATCACTCCCAGCGGCGCAGTATACTCCCGCGCCCTGGTTGCTGGGTCACTGCAGCGGAGGCTCCGGTTTCTTCCTAAGGTCAGTCACACACACACCGCCCTCCGGGATCACGAGGCCGCTGATGAAAGGGAGGTAAGGGACTTCTGTGCCCACACTATACCGTGATCCAGCGTGGCTGTAGGGGGCGGGCCATGTGCGCACTGGCGTGGACACTGATTACTGGGCAGCCGCTCCACTAGCCACCAGGGACAGTTAAGGAGCACAGCTCTGGGGGGTTTTCTCTTATATTAACCCCATTTTGTACTACCCGCAGTGCATTGTGATAGGTAATAGAGCCTGATTCAGGTTGGATTGCAATCGCAATAAGCAGTCCAACTGCAAAAATTGCTAAGAGCATACGCATGCGCCTGCATTTTCTGTGGCACCCTGCAGTTAATGCGATCGCCTCTGACTGTCAATCGGTGCTGGGGGGGGGGGGTCAGCAACACTCCATTTCCAAGTCGGAGATGGAGCGGTGCGTGGGCAGGGCTTCAAAATGGGGTCGGCAACGGAGAAACAGGAGGCGTGGTCAGAGCGGTTGCATGACATCACATGCAGCAGCTGCGATCACAAAAATGGTGGCGGCTTCCTGCGCACACATACAGTCTGCACCAACAGGAGGCTAACCCATTTTTTTATGATCACGCTGAACTGCACTGCGACTGCAATTTCAGCGTGTCAAGAAGGGAGGCGGCATGCTGGGTGGCCCCAGCATGCGAACCAAAGGATTGCAAATTCTGTTACTTAGCAGAATTTGCAATCCTTACTGAATTAGGGCCCATTGATTACAAAATTTATTTGTAAATATTTGAAGTTTTTCTTCAGGGACTAACACAAAAGATGCTTGGGGCTACTAACACATGGGTAAGCCACGTAAAGCTTCCCATGGGTCAGTGGCATCACAACGGGGTTGCGGCCCACACCCGAGTGTCACCCGCCAAGGGGGGTGACACCAAAGTGCCGGCTCCTCTTCAGTGACAGAATATGGGTGTTTTACTGTGACATTACGTGCAACACCCAGTTTCTGTCACTGTGCAGGAGCCGCACCACTCACACACTAGTCCCCGGGTGCAGCACTCAACCCCCGGGATACCCGGAGAAACAAAATGGAGATTCAGGCCAACAGGCCACACCCCTACCTATGAGACCATGCCTCCATTTTACCATTGCGCTGCTTATCTGCGCGCACTGCATTACAATCTCCCTCGCTGCTTTCTGGGTGTCACCAATGATAGTGACACCTTTGCCATGCTTGTAGCAGCTGGTCCTAAGATCTACGCCTCCAGCCCTGAGTGTTTGCCCTTGTGACTTGTTGATCATCATAGCGAAGCAGATTCTTACAAAAACTGCAGGGGCTTAGATTGAAAAGAAAAACATTGACGAACCCATCATTTCAGCAACAGGGTCTGCCACACGGCTGACTGAAATGACTGGTTGGTTTGGACCCCCACCAAAAAGAAGCAATCAATCTCTCCTTGCACAAACTGGCTCTACAGAGGCAAGATGTTCACCTCATCATCCTCCGATTCCTCACCCCTTTCACTGTGTACATCGCCCTCACTCACAGATTATTAATTCGTCCCCACTGAATCCACCATCTCAGATCCCTGTGTACTTTCTGGAGGCAATTGCTGGTGAATGTCTCCACGGAGGAATTGATTATAATTCATTTTGATGATCATCATCTTCTCCACATTTTCTGGAAGTAACCTCGTACGCCGATTGCTGACAAGGTGAGCGGCTGCACTAAACACTCTTTTGGAGTACACACTGGAGGAGGGCAACTTAGGTAGAATAAAGCCAGTTTGTGCAAGGGCCTCCAAATTGCTCTTTTTCCTGCCAGTATACATACGGACTGTCTGACGTGCCTACCTGGATGCGGTCACTCATATAATCCTCCACCATTCTTTCAAAGGTGACAGAATCATATGCAGTGACAGTAGACGACATGTCAGTAATCGTTGCCAGGTCCTTCAGTCCGGACCAGATGTCAGCACTCACTCCAGACTGCCCTGCATCACCGCCAGCGGGTGGGCTCGGAATTCTTAGCCTTTTCCTCGCACCCCCAGTTGCGGGAGAATGTGAAGGAGGAACTGTTGACGGGTCACGTTCCGCTTGACTTGACAATTTTCTCACCAGCAGGTCTTTGAACCTCTGCAGACTTGTGTCTGCAGGAAAGAGAGATACAATGTAGGTTTTAAATCTAGGATCGAGCACGGTGGCCAAAATTTATTGCTCTGATTTCAACAGATTGAATCCTGGTTAAGCGAATTAAGGGCTCCATCCACAAGTCCCACATGCCTAGCGGAATCGCTCTGTTTAGCTCCTCCTTCAATGTCTCCAGCTTCTTCTGCAAAAGCCTGATGAGGGGAATGACCTGACTCAGGCTGGCAGTGTCTGAACTGACTTCACGTGTGGCAAGTTCAAAGGATTGCAGAACCTTGCACAACGTTGAAATCATTCTCCACTGCGCTTGAGTCAGGTGCATTCCCCCTCCTTTGCCTATATCGTGGGTAGATGTATAGGCTTGAATGGCCTTTTGCTGCTCCTCCATCCTCTGAAGCATATAGAGGGTTGAATTCCACCTCGTTACCACCTCTTGCTTCAGAGGATGGCAGGGCAGGTTCAGGAATGTTTGGTGGTGCTCCAGTCTTCGGCACGCGGTGGCTGAATGCAGAAAGTGGCCCGCAATTCTTCGGGCCACCGACAGCATCTCTTGCACGCCCCTGTCGTTTTTTAAATAATTCTGCACCACCAAATTCAATGTATGTGCAAAACATGGACGTGCTGGAATTTGCCCAGATGTAATGCACGCACAATAATGGTGGCGTTGTCCGATGTCACAAATCCCCAGGAGAGTCAAATTGGGGTAAGCCATTCTGCGATGATGTTCCTCAGTTTCCGTAAGAGGTTGTCAGCTGTGTGCCTCTTATGGAAAGCGGTGATACAAAGCGTAGCCTGCCTAGGAACGAGTTGGCATTTGCGAGATGCTGCTACTGGTGCCGCGGCTGCTGTTCTTGCTGCGGGAGGCAATACATCTACCCAGTGGGCTGTCACAGTCATATAGTCCTGAGTCTGCCCTGCTCCACTTAACCACGGACATGTGGACTAGTGGACATTGGGTACAACTGCATTTTTTAGGACACTGGTGACTCTTTTTCTGAGGTCTGTGTACATTTCGGTATCGCCTGCCTAGAGAAATGGAACCTAGATGGCATTTGGTACCGGGGACACAGTACCTCAATCAAGTCTCTAGTTGCCTCTGAATTAACGATGGATACCGGAACCACGTTTCTCACCACCCAGGCTGACAAGACCTGAGTTATCCGCTTTGCAGCAGGATGACTGCTGTGATATTTCATCTTCCTCGCAAAGGACTGTTGGACAGTCAATTGCCTACTGGAAGTAGTACAAGTGGTCTTCCGACTTCCCCTCTGGGATGACGATCGACTCCCAGCAGCAACAACAGCAGCGCCAGCAGCAGTAGGCGTTACACTCAGGATGCATCGGAGGAATCCCAGGCAGGAGAGGACTCGTCAGACTTGCCAGTGACATGGCCTGCAGGACTATTGGCTCTCCTGTCTAAGGAGGAATTGACACTGAGGGAGTTGGTGGTGTGGTTTGCAGGAGATTGGTTACAAGAGGAAGGGATTTAGTGGTCAGTGGACTGCTTCCGCTGTCATCCAAAGTTTTTGAACTTGTCACTGACTTATGATTAATGCGCTGCAGGTGACGTATAAGGGAGGATGTTCTGAGGTGGTTAACGTCCTTACCCCTACTTATTACAGCTTGACAAAGGCAACACACGGCTTGACACCTGTTGTCCGCATTTGTGTACAGGATGCATACCTTCATGTCCAAATTTATCCATCTCATCAGTCGTACGTCAGATTTGCGGTACAGGACTGTCATTGCCAATTTCAGACGTTGCTGTTTGGTCTCTCCACGGCCCAGAGAATTTTCACCAAGGTAATGGTGGAAATGATGGTTTTCCTGCGCAAGCAAGGTGTCACAATTATCCTGTACTTGAGCGATCTCATAAAAGCGAGATCAAGAGAGCAGTTGCTGAACAGCGTATCACTTTCACTGAAAGTGTTACAGCAACACGGCTGGATTTTCAATATCCCAAAGTCGCAGTTGGTTCCTACGACTCGTCTGTCTTTCTTGGGCATGATTCTGGACACAGACCAGAAGAGGGTTTATCTCCCGATAGAAAAGGCCCAGGAACTCATGACTCTTGTCAGGAACCTATTGAAACCAAAACTTGTGTCAGTGCATCACTGCACTCGAGTCCTGGGAAAGATGGTGGCATCATACAAAGCCATTCCATTCGGCAGGTTCCATGCGAATACTTTCCAATGGGACCTACTGGACAAGTGGTCTGGGTCACATTTACAGATGCATTGGTTGATCACCCTGTCCCCCAGGGTCAGGGTATCACTCCTGTGGTGGCTGCAGAGTGCTCACCTTCTCGAGTGACGCAGATTCGGCATTCAGTACTGGATCCTGGTGACCACAGATGCAAGCCTCCAAGGTTGGGGAGCAGTCACACAGGGAAGAAATTTCCAAGGGCTTTGGTCAAGTCAAGAGACTTGTCTTCACATCAACATCCTGAAACTAGGGGCCATATACAATGCCCTACGTCAAGCGGAGACCTTACTTTACGACCAACCGGTTCTGATCCAGTCAGACAACGTCACCGCAGTGGCTCATGTAAACCGTCAAGGCGGCACAAGGAGCAGAGTGGCGATGGCACAAGCTACCTTTGCATTTTTCTCCCAAACGAAGGACACTAGAATGAAAATGTTAAAGCCTCCTGTTAGTGCTTCATCTACACGGTATAGCCCTGAATTTTCCAATGCGTAGCTCTTTGCAAAAGAGAGATATTGGCAAGGAAAAGCTGTCTTGTACCTTTGCATTTTTCTCCCAAACGAAGGACACTAGAAAGAAAATTTTAAAGCCTCCTGTTAGGCCATCATCTACACGGCATAGCCCTGAATTTTCCAATGCGTAGCTCTTTGCAAAAGAGAGATATTGGCAAGGAAAAGCTGTCTTGTACCTTTGCATTTTTCTCCCAAACGAAGGAAACTAGAATGAAAATTTTAAAGCCCCCTGTTAGTGCTTCATCTACACGGCATAGCCCTGAATTTTCCAATGTGCAGCTCTTTGCAAAAGAGAGATATTGGCAAGGAAAAGCTGTCTTTCAACTCTTCCACAACTGAAAAACAGATAGTGTTCCCAAGCCTTCCATCCTGTAATATCTTCAGTCTCTCGTCAATGAAGAAAACAATCCCTCCAGCAGACTCTTCAACCACGATACAAGATCACAGCCAAAAGGGCGAGAAGCAACTACACTTGCGTTTAACCAAAATGGCAGTGCACCAAAACATAAGCTGACACAATCATGGAGAATGAGCCAGCATATATGCTCTTCTATCTATATTTTGCAAACCTGCTCTTGTCCCCTCCAGCTGCTCCATGTAGATTTGACGCCTGGCAAGGTGCATAACCCACTGACAAGCAGGCACACTCCTGCATGAGTTTTCACTCTCACTAGCAGGATGATACACATTCATTTGCATGTGCTCCACCTCTGACACACCGCCCACCCAACCACCCAGTCACCAGAGCCACCCACAAGCCAACTGGCTCCGTGATTTAATTTGCACAGTGCAGTCATCCAGGCAGCATGTCCTTCTCAATGGAATAATCTCTGGTTCCATGGAATCTTCCGCATTGGAATGCTGCGGAACAAAAAGGATTTAAACATTCAGCTTGCTAGCATTCAATGTACCTGCGGCTTGGCTCTAGCATATGGGTCTTCATCCTGTGGCCCTCCAGCTGCTGTGAAACTACACATCCCAGCATGCCCTGCCACAGTTTTGCTATTAAGGTATGCTAAAACTGAGGCAGGGCATGCTGGTATATGTAGTTCCACAGCAGCTGGAGGGTCGCAGGTTGAAGACCCATATTCTAGCATGCCTGTTCTATGATGCATGTTCCGTGATGTCACAATCAGCTTGGAATGGGGTGTCTAGCATGCATTTGCTGACAGCCACTTGAGGGAGACACACATCAGGAGATGCAGCATATCGGAGGTCTTCGATGCCTTTCCAGCAAATGCACACCACCAGCTGCTGGTCTGGACACAAAACAATACCCACAATTGAAGGCTCAAAATGCCCAACTACAGGATTAATGTAAGTAGTGAATTTTGGAATGAATTTAGAAGTAGGAAATTAAGTTAGTTCACAAGTACATTCAAATTCCGATCTAAAGTCTAGGTAGGCCTCACGTCCTGGCAGCCCCCAGCATTTAAAAATGCCTTGATTAGAGGTAGGGAATTAAATGTAGATAAGAAGTAGACACAAAATAACACTCCACAGAGCAATTATCAGGTGTCTTTATCAATTGTTGCATTTAAAAAATCAAGCAATTAGGGAACACAATGTTGCGACAATGTAACCCTATTTGCAAAATAGTACTAAATAAGTTTGTCGATGTAAGACATTTGCAAAGGCGCAAACAAAACACGCTGGAAAATGCAACTGAATCTGTTTTTGGAGGTTAGAATAGATGCAGGATCAAGTAGCTCAATGGGTAGGGTGTTTGATTAGAATTCAACAGGTTATAGATTTGAATCCTGGGTATGATAGTTTGAGGTGTTATTTAATAAAGTATGTTTATATATTAGTCACACATGGCTTACTTGTACAAATGGCATGTCACCAGTTAGTGCTGACTGCTGATATGCCATTTGCACAAACACGCCATGTGTGACTGTATATGCATTTAAGGAGGGCACCCCGGCAATACCACAAACCATTGAGTGTCAAGTATACTAGATATATCTTCATATCTCATGTGCTTTCTCTGAGACCAATCTTGTTATGCCCCTTCCCCACAAGGCATGCGCCTTTTGTCCATATTGCAAAAATGGGGAGGGGAGGGGGGGGGGGCATATAATTCTCTGTCACAGGGCACCAAAAAGTCTAGTTATGGCTCTGGTATGCATTATGTAATCTGGCAGACCATATCTCCAACACTGGCTGGTTGGAATAGAAATCCGGTTATCTATGTGAGCAAATGACCATCAACGATTTACTCTCAAACACTAGAAAATGGACAAACATGGTCCCCTAAACAAATTGGTTAAATTTTGGGTTTAACCAATTTGTGTAATGACCATTTTTGACCACTTTTCTAGTGTTTGGGAGCAAATGGTTAATTGACATTTGCTACTATACATTACCAGATTTTCATTCCATCCATCCAGACTGGATAGATAGCCTGACAGATAATTGTGTAGTGTACGCCCAGGATAACTGTCAGTTGTGCTTTCTTTTATGACGGCACATAAATGGGTGGGCAGATCCAGAGCAAGCACTGCCCACTCATGCATAGTTGTCAACTGATGTGAAGTTCCAGGGGGCAATCTCAGTTATAAAGAAAAGTATCTGGAAATTGTCCCTAGTTTAAAAAAAAAATAAAAAAAAAATTGATCAACTCCATTTATTTAGTATGATATCCCAGCAGTCAGAACAACATACTTTATTAAATAACACATCTCAAACTACCATACCCAGGATTCAAACCTATAACCTGTTGAATTCTAATCAAACACCCTACCTATTGAGCTATTTGATCCTGCATAAAAATTGTGAACATTATATGAAGCTATTGGTACTTTGCAAAAAAAAAAGTATCAGCATTACAACGCAGCAGATCCATGCAGTTTGCAGCCACACACTACATGTATCTGCTCAGCAACAATGCTGATTATTTCTTCACAAAGTACAAGGTGAGCTCCAAACAGAATTCTCTAGCTTAGAATTATA